>NC_086285.1:100134154-100193260 GCF_963924245.1 Chroicocephalus ridibundus
TGATTTAATGCGCAGCAGAAAAAAAAATTATGTATTTCCCATTATACTAAATATTTGCACCACTGCTGGTGCAGCAGGCATATACAGTTTATTTTAAATTAAAACATCATCACAGTCTTTGAACAAATATCAATATCATTATCTCTGTCAGTGATTCCTTCTCTGCTTAAAATTGTAATGACACTTGTTTACTGATGGTTAAATCTCCACTTGTGGAAAATTACTGAATTTGTTGTGACACATCAACTGAATAGCAAGAGAGCTTTTTGTTAAAGGGACAAAACTGTCTCCTGGGACAACAGGGACAAAACTCTCTTATTTCTCAACATTCAAGTAAATATCTACTAGAGACTGTTCTATAGATGGCACTCATGCCTCTAAGCAAGAAGCACAGATCCAAGTTCAGGTGAGGAATATTAAAACAAATACTTTGATCTGAAGAAAATTTCCTAAAAGAGACCGACAATTTCTTGAGAAAAATAAATTTTTTTTTTCCTCTTAATTATAGATCTGGCATCTAAGACTGTAAAATAGCAACAAAAAGATATCTCTGACAGAGAAGAAGTGGTTTGCAGTAAAGTACTTTCTTGTGCCTTTGCTTGAAAAAGTTACGTATACTGTTAAGTTCTGTGATTTCTGGAATGAAGAGAGGGAAGATGTGAGGAAAGGCTTGAAAGCAGTCATGGTTTTAGTTAGCAAAGGTGCAAGAATTTGCTGTAATTTCTGCAGGTTATTCAAATTGTTCTTAGTTGTGCTCTTTTGGAGGAGTATTTTTTGGCTTGGTACAAACCTAACTGCAACTTCTAAATGTTCCTAAAATGTGCAGTGTGTGTAACTTTTGCAAGACAGAAGCTTAAACCAAAATACAAACCATGCGTTAATAGTTTATCAAAACCTGAAAGTTATTTTTAACTGAAAGCAGATAGAATTTAGGAAGTTCAGATTAAAAAAAAAAAAGCTGCCCAACTGGTAGCTGTCATCTCTAATAGTAACAACATCTTTGGCTGAGTTTTGACTGAACTGGTTTTCAGTATAATAAAATATATAAAAGTAAGTAACATCCTGATTCATGAGGAAGCCATTAGATTTTCTTAATAGGCTGCTCTGCAAACCCAGAGAACCAGGAGTGCTCTTCAGACTATTCCAGGTTGAACCGCAAACTCCTAATTGTTACTCCCTAGTACAAAGGGGTCATAATTCATATATCTCAAATATCCTGTCACAGTCTCTGTAGAAATAAGCCTGCCTTTGGTCTCCTCTTAAATGATGAAGCTGGAAAAGACCTCTGTGAAGATGAACCCTTGGGTCTTAGGGCATTTGGTGTCATTTGGCTCTGTTTCAAACATGGCTATGAGGAGCAGAGATCCTCCCTGACAGCAGCATTATGAGGGGGCTGCATGTAACGTAAGAGGGATTTAAGAATCCAAGTTGCTCACATCACTTCAAGTGGTGTAAACTTAGATCTAAGAAAGAGAATTGCTTTCTGCAATGTAAAGGGGAAAAGGTGAGTCTACTATTCCCACTGACTTCAAAAGAAACTAGACTTCACTCACCAACCTTGAATTAGCCCCTTAAATATAAAATGAAATATGCTTAAGGAAGACAAAGTGAACCAAAAAGATTAAAGGATTAACACTCACAGTTGCAAAACCCACAAAGGCGCCAAAAGCCACTCTCATTGTTCTGTCCCTGGCAGTAACAGTAGCAGATGCTGAGGAAATGAATAAGAAACCAAAGCAAGCATAGTTTGCTCTTTCATTCAGAATGGCCTCTTTACTTCTGAGGATCAGTGGGTCAGGGGTTTCCTGAGACAGAATTGGCAACAATGATGTGTCCTTTTGTTTTTGAAGCCATACATACCTTTGGCATCTGCAACATGCAGTGGTAGTGAATTCTGTGCATTATTCTCTATGTTGTTCTATACAAAATAACTATGCAGTTTTTTGCAATGAATGTTCTTTTTTTGCTTTTAAAACTTCTCTCTGATTCTTGTATTGTAAGCCCCCATTTTTTTGTTTTATTAGGAATAGTAAACAGCTTTTCTCCACTTGCATTATTGGCATCTCTGAATATTTTATATATGCACTCACCTTCTGTCTGTTGTTTTGTTTGTTTTTTTCATACTGTAGAATACGAGAATATTCAATCCCATCCCATATGGAGGTAATTCTGGATCTCTGATCATCCTTATCTGTACTGGTCCTTGTTCTGCTACATAATTATTCAGATTGAGTGGCCAATATTGTGGTCATTGTCAAAGATACAAGTTTTTTGTGGTTTAATGCATAATGCAGTAGTGTAATGCTTGATGGTTTGTTCTCTATTCTTTTCCAAATAATTCCTTATGTTCTACTTGCCTTTTTGGTGCTGCTGAACACTGAGTTAATGTTTCCAGAGAATGATCCACAAAGACTCCAAGATTACTTTTCTGCATTGAAATATCTAATTGAAAGCCCACATGTGTGTGTGTATGTGTATATATATATATATATATATATATATATGGGTAGAGTCATACTCCTAGATACATACTCCTTATGTATCAAGATTGATTTTCATTTGCCATTTACATTCTATGCCACTTGGTATTGCTAATACTTTCTCCACATCCTCAACCAGTGATAGCTTTGAGTATCCTGAACAGTACTGTGTTACTAGAGAACTTTTACACTTCATTTAGGAGGCTGTTGAAAGAATTTCTATAGGATTCAGGGAGGACAGAAGGAAATTGATGTTGTAAAATGTGGTATATACATAGACATATGTTGTAAATACCATATGAAGGTCATGGTAAATGCCTCCTGAATATGCACAGTGTTACCATTTGCAAGTGTCCATTCATGTTACATTGACCCTTACTCAGCCTTTCTGAATAATCACTCATAGGTGATTTTCGAGTTCTTCTTACTGGTTAGGTCCATAAGTTGTTGCAGGATTATTTTTAGAAAAAAAAATGCAGTGGGGTAAAAATAAATAATAAAAGCATTTCTTCCTTGCATAGGTGCTAATGCTAAATGTTGTTTCTTTCTCTGGAAGAAAAAAATAACACTCCATGGAGGAGCCAGAAATCAATACAAGAATTTATAACCAAGTAGAGGTGAATTTTCTAGGAAGTAAGGATGAACTTGATGGACTGGTGGAATGACCATACTAGACTCACCTTGAAGTTTGGATGGCAAAAATTTTTCAGGGGCACCTTGAAAGACAGGTCTCTGTCTTTCTCTGGGAATGAAACTGAGCTTTGGCTAGTGTCAATGGTAGAGTAGTCACGGGTACATACACTGAGGTGACCATAGAATATCTTGTCCAACTGGATGTATCTCGCATCATTCACTAGTTCTTCTAGAAATATATTAGGATGCACCACTCAGTACCTCTCAGAGGGAGCAAAGAGGCTCAAGGAGGAAGAGTGAAGGAAGAATGCTACTATACTGTGAATACCTGACAAGACTTGCGGAGTCCCAGCTCAGAGTTAAAAATATATCCTTATACAGGATCCAGTTAAAAGATATGTACTATTTTAAAGAGACTAAAGTGGAAAAAGAGTTATCAAAGAGCATCTGAGGCAGAAATTTTTATAGAGAAATTGATGGACATAGTATCAGAAAAATATTGTGTTAGCCATGCTAATGTAACCCTGGTTTTGTACTTCTACTGTAAGATTTCAGCTAGCTGAGGGTTTCTCATATATTGCTGACATCACATGTTCAGAAATTAAGTATGACACCCGAGAATCTGAAATCGCTTCAAGTGCTATGAACTGAGTGCTATGAACTGTCATTTTTCTTTTCTTTCACTCAGCTTCTGGATGTTTTTGAACCTATGTGACTATTTCATGTTCAAAACTCAGCCCTAAATACAAGTAGAAAGTACAGCCTTATTGATGTCTGGATGCTGGAGGACTTTGGTTGTTCTCTTTTGTTCCAGGAGTGAGAGAAACTGTCAGTTCTCTACACAGAAAGCCAGAAATGAAGAATTTTTACCACTTCCCTGATGTTATTTCCTTTAACTTCCTATCTTCTACAGTACAGTGACTCTAGGTCTTTTCTGTTGATGACACCTGCCAAGGGCTGTGCAACTGTAGACATGAAGGGTCATAGTCAATAAAACCTTCCTGAGCCATGGTGGGGGCAGGACAGGGAAGCTGTACCAAACCTTATGGTACATAGCCATATATACCAAAGTGAACATGTATACCGGGGTGCATAGAGTGGTAGTAGGTGCTTCAGATCGTTGGAACAGACGCAACTACTTGGTAAAACCACAACCTGGACATTAGTGAGCAGTAGAAGAGGCCTGATTGTTAGTGTTAGCTGTGTTAATTTAAACACACTCTGGGAGTGACAGGGCCGCTTGCCCTGGTTTGCAACAATCTGGGAACAATCACCATCTTTGCCTTTCCTGGTATGTCAGTGCTCCTTCCTGCCAAGGTCTAGGCTGGCAATTAGCAATCTTCAACCTGGGATAGCTGAAGTTGGGCTCTACACTAGTATAGTTACAAGCTGTAAGGGAAACTCCAGCTCTTGCAAATAGTTAACCCAAATGAGCGACACACTGTGTTAGGCTATAAGCTGATATAAAAGACTTGCATGTAGGCTATCTTTATGTGAAATTTGCAATACTCAATAATTCTTAACTTCTTTTCCTTGAATTGTATCTCCTCCTTCTTCTTACTGCCTACATATGGTCATTTGATCTCCCACACTTCAGAAGTCTGGCACTTTTCCTCCCTATCCCATGATGACTGAGGAACTCCCTGGGAGCTCTAAGAGCATTCTGGATTTGTCCACACTTGAGCCAGAATTTTGCTTGTGCCAACCTTAATTCCACTTTCAAAGGGTAAAAGCGTGTCCCATGAGCTCCTTTCCCCATCCTTTTCTTTCTCAGACCTTCTCGTTTGACAGCAGTCTAAAGAGGGGAAAAAATCATAGTCTGGAAACTTAGTCTGTACTAAAATTCAATTTTAAGGTAGAACCTTCAAACCCCAGAATTTGGAGAGTTAGCGATGCTGTCGCAGTCCTTGCTTGCTCATAAAGGCAATTACACATGCAAGTGAATTGTCTAAGCATTTATAACACTTATTTCTGCAGTGAAATGCTCATCAAATATTTTCAGCAAAGGCAAATATTTTCTGTACTCCTGCTTCATGTTTCACAGCACAAGTTAATGAGTTCGCTGGCACTTTGATGTTCAATGTGTTAGACTTCATTGTAGTTCAGAATCTCAATCCCTGCTCACTTATGTAATTTGTGAATTTATCAAAGGGCAGGTCTTGTGAGGCCTGCTCATAGGCTTCCTCCCCACACTCCTCTCTCCCCCCCAGCATGTTTTAGAGTGTCTACGCTGCAGTTGCTGTAATGCTGTGAAGTATAGCAACACTCGAGCTAGCTTCAGTTAGGCCTAGTGGTCCCAGGTACAATGTGAGTTCAGTTACCACCACTGTAGTGCTGAGCTGTGCCAAGGCTGGAGGAGTGATGTTGGTACCCGAGCTTGCCCCTTCCCAGCTCACTTGGATGTAAGAGCAATCTGCCAGAGTCATGCCTTCACCTCCAGTTTAGCCAGACTCCCCTCTGTCCTGTCCTAAAATGAATTAACTTCTGATGGGATACTGAGTGAAGAGGGTGACAGAGAGTCAGAGGGTCATATTCTTTTGCTATGTCTAATGCTAGATGAGCAGTACTGCGATGTTATGAAGATGGTATTGTATTCTAAACATACTTTTCTTGTTTTCTCAAATTCCTGCTAGAGCTTTTTACCAATAGATTTTGCAGGCCTGTTGGTCCTGCTTGGTCCCGATTATAAATTTAAATCTACTGTCCATAAATTCATTAGTATGAAGTACCAGTCTTTGTGATACAAAATTCATTTTGCCACATAAGACTTCTCAGGTTTACTCTTAACTGCGTCAGCAGTGTGTCCCACCAAAATATAGCTGGACAGTTCTTCCCTATTCTCCTCAAGGTAAGCATTCTGGAATTTTATTATCTTTTTAATGTGAAAACTGGATTATTGGACATTTTCATTCAGAAATTCAACTTCCATTGCCTCATGAATGTTACAGGTTGAAGGACTACAGTATCTACTCTCAGGAATTGGCAGCTTCTTACCGAAAATGTATTTTTTGTGATGCATCTGGTGAGGCTAGTACACCACTGGGAAAAAGGTACATATGTGGACCCCAATATATAGTAAGAAATGAAGGGTTAGAGTACATTTCTGTTCATTTTCCTCTATCTTAGCCAAAACATTTTTTTCCCAGATATGTCCCTTTTTCCAGAGGGGAAAAAAAGCAAATATTTTCAATGTAAAAGCAGACAGTTACAGAAAATCAAGCTTCAACCCCATACATACTTGGGCAGGTAACCAAAACACAGAACCTTCCAAACACAGTTGCTTGACTTCCAAGTGAATCGTGCTATTTATGTTGGGAAGACCAACACATTTTTTTTTCAACATTTTGATATGTACTGAATTGAGATGACTAACTTTTCTCTCCATATATAGCAGTGAGCACTATTGTCTGAGATGATAGATTGAAAATATTTCAGCAGATCTTTTGATAAAACGCTGAGTGCCATACTGCATGAAGTGAAAAGAGAAAGCTTCCTTCATTTTAAGAAATATGCATAGAATATAGGTAAGAATCACAAACAGTATAAATTTCCTTTCCCTTTACTACAGTTTTAGTATTTTATCTTCTAGTATGAAAAGGAAAGGCATTCCTTTAATGTATTTTTCTTTAAAATGTAAATTATGTTTGTGTCCAGTCTCAAGGGTGAAAGCCGATGGTGCTTCAAGTTTCTGCAGATTTCCTTTTGGCCTGAGTTCCCTATTTTTGTCTTGACAACCAATGTCCCAATAACTTACAGATTTTATACATAAAGGGCTGTGGAGAATGGTGTGAAAACATGTTTGTAGATTAGAGAGTTGGCGGCAGCCTTTGGACAGGTGAAAATTATTAAAAAGGACTCATGAACTGTACAGTGAGACTTTGTTGCCAGATCATTCTCAAACCAGTAATGAAGTTACAGCCTAATTAATTTCATCCCTTTTCTTTTCACCTGAACAGCTGGAGCACAGAATCAGAGCCGCTTGACATGCAGGTTTTTTTAGAAAGTGACCCTCCATTGTGGATCGTCCTTTTACTCCCTGGCATGTCTGGCATTGTTCTTGTGTTTTTAGCGCTGGTGCAGAAAAGAGTAAAATCTCCATGTCCCTCCAGCCCAGTCTTTGCAGAACTCCAGTATGTTATTAGATATAACTACAGGTGCAGAAAGCTGTTTTGATTACTGTCAAAAAAGTGTGTTTTCAAGACTTCTCCGTTGTACGTGTAGCAGATATGGGGAGGAAAGAACATTGAAACGGAAAAGCGAACATGGAAACAAGAATTAAACAAATATTTGATCCCATAAAAATTTAAACCAGCGTAACTAATATTTAGGGGAACATTTACATGTTCTGAAAAAAAATAGCAAAAACTCAAAAGGCATCTATTTAAATTACCATCCTTTCAAGAGGTTAGATCAGCATATGCTGACAAGAGGCTTGTGTTGTGGTTTTTGTAGTAGTCTTAGCCTAATTAACAAATGCATTACTGGCACAAGTGAGCCTGGAACAATTGCCAGTCAGAACACTCAGAGAGAAGCCACCAGGGAACACTGGATAGCAATAAAAAGCCATGGCTGCTTATTTTTAATTCTTTGGAGGGCCAATTCAAACAGCAAATGTAATTACAATTCTGTAAATAGAACACCCGAAAGCACTCCTTCTGGCATTAGTATGCATATCTTTGATATTTGTTTAACAAATGATCAAGTAGCCCTTTCCCTATGTTGCTTCTTATTTAAGGGGTTTAGAAATTTGAAAAGCATTGCTGAAAATACCATATAGCTGTGTAGGCTTTCACTTTCAAATGCATTGGAAAATCACTGATTTGGCTAGTGAAAGACCCTAAATGTTACCTTCTACTTCAGGTACGGTAAGTAGAAGAGTTAGGTTTGTGAATACCTTTTGTATTGGTATTCTTTTATGTGAAGACCAGACGTTGATTATGCTGGAGCATGATAAAGCTAAAATTATTTCACAGGGAAATGATAGTATTTCAATATCTAAATGCTAAACTAAATGATCTGCATTTCTGCTCTACTTTCACTTAACACAAAACAAGAACCAAAAAGGAAAGAAGAAAACTTTGCTGTCCTTCAGATGTTCCATACTTTCCCATTACCTGACATACCGAGTGTCTCAGCAGGATGTTATCCTACTTTGTAGTATTTTGTGCAGCAGGCAGGCTTGCTGTGGTAGGTTAATTCAGAGAAAGAGCGAAAGCGGCTAAGGCACAGCAAGATGTGATCATAAATTAATAATGTTCAATGGACTGTGACTGTGAGAGCTTCTATTGGTGTTTCAGGTCAGGATAATCCCTAGACTCAGTTTAATTTCAAAAATGGCAGCCATATATTTCATGTGCAAGTGGAAGAACACAGAAGTCTTGGGGGGGAAAGAAAGCTCTTAGAGAGATGAAGGCAAGTACCGGAGGGAGAAAAAGGGGGAAAGAATAACAACAAGGCCAAAGTGCGGTAAACTATCCTGCCATCTGTACGTGAGTACTTGATAAAAACAGTAACGTTAACAGCATGACTCCTATATTAAAGATTCATATAACCAAAAATCTGAAATTCTTGCTAAGGTATTCCCGGTTTTCCTCTGACTATGAAAGTTAATTGACAGCTTTTTTCCGACAGACAAATAGGTGGGTGAGGATCAGTATCAGCTTGTCATTAAGATGTAAAAAAGGGAAAAGCATCTTTAAAGTATTTCTGTGCCCCCTCCAACCTCCCTGCCTGCACTAGTTTCATAGTTTTTGTTGTTTTTTAGGAAACAGAAGACACCCGTTTGGCTACCAAAACCCATATTTATCAACTCTTTTAATTTCATTATTGCTCAACATCCACTGCTTGACATTGACTTTAAAAGACACCGCTACATTCTCAACAGTTAACATCACACCAAATTATTTGTGCAGCAGGCACAGATACTTGGCTTGTGTTTCTAGTATTTTTAAAAAAGTCAGTCTTACTGCTGGAATGTATTTACATTTCTGAATTTACAACAGAGAGGAAAGCTCTGTAATTTGTCTGCTTCCAGTTTGTTTTAAAAGCACCTGATCTTTCAAAGTGGAGTGGTGGGGCAGAAGGGAGGCCGGCTGCTTGTTGATCCTAGCTGGTGTGCTTCACCTCTGCCCAGGGCCTCACAGGGGGAGGAAGGACTGCTCGTTCATGGCAAGAAACAGTCTGGTCTGTCAGGGGTGCTTTGGGAATACAGTGTGGGGCAAGGCGAGAGGATGGTGTCATGGCATACCTAGTTTTGTTATTCAGCAAGCCAGCTTCAGAACATGCACTTCCTTAGCCCCTACCCTGTGGCTGTGCTGTATGCGATGACTGTTCAATTTTGTGTGTGTCGCAAATCAATACAGACCAAACTGATGCAAGTTAAAAATAACCTTTAAAAAGGTTATTTGTAGTTTAGATCATTTCAGAGACCTGATTTACAGTGTGGCCTCTAAAACTGTTGTCCGGGCACTGCTGAATGGGCAGTGAACTAGTGTGTGAGAACAACTGCTTGGGAAAAAGAGCCTTTTAATTTGGCTTTGCTGCCAAAGTCAATATATCTTGTACTCATGTCCTGAGACAGAGAGCAAACAGGGTGCTTGCAGCATGAAAACCAACAGGGAGGCTTCTGAAAGGGATCGGAGTCCTGGCTGCAGCGAAGACCAAACTCCCAGCCCAAATGCTCAAAGGTGAGGGATGGCCAGAGGCTTTCCTAGAGACTGCATGGGACCATTGTAGCTGGAGAAGCCAACAAAAAGACCAGAGGCAAAAGTCAATTCTCAAAAAGACAATGCACAGACCTATCTTTCTAACCTTCATTTCACCTGTTAGAGGTATCACCTTGTTCTGTTTTTCTTTGCTGACAG
This sequence comes from Chroicocephalus ridibundus, assembly GCF_963924245.1. Taxonomy (NCBI): domain Eukaryota; kingdom Metazoa; phylum Chordata; class Aves; order Charadriiformes; family Laridae; genus Chroicocephalus; species Chroicocephalus ridibundus. The sequence goes on from NC_086285.1 coordinate 100,144,131, forward strand.
GTTCAAGCTTTGCAGGCTTGTGGTACACCCACGGCGGGGGGAGCAGGACACACTTTGCACCTCTCCATTGTGATCAGCATGGGATCTCCTCACAGGGGACTGCAAGAATTCATGAAGGCTAAATGTGAAGAAAGCATTTAGTCTTCATCAAAAGCTGACCTTGACAAGATGAAGAAGTTTGTCTCCCTCTCAAGGGGAGGGAGAGTGGTGCCAGGGAGGAAGAGGCTCTTTGTGGTGGAGAGGTCAGTAAGTGGCTGAGGTCACTCCAGGAAATTAATTGCTACAGTTGTAGCAGGGCAGCACTGAGTCTACAAAGTATTACTTTCAGTTGCAAAGCTAAGGCAGCAAGACTCTCGTGTTAAGGCTGAGCACCAGAGACAAACCCCAGCACCCACCTCCCAGGGCCAGAAGTGTTAGAATTTAGTAGAAGTGACATCAAGAGCATCTAACCTTTTATTTGGATCTAACACTCCTAACTTTTGGATCTTGTCTTTAAGCTCCAGTGAAAACTATGTGTTCCCCAACTTGTCTTGCCTGTAGAGCCGAAGCTGCTATGTGGTATTATTGTGGTGTCTTCTGAGTTTGGACCCATCTCCCCAGTGTGTGTCACAGCTGGAAATGGAGGTGGTGGTCAGAGACTGCCAATCAACTGACCAGTGGTGAAAGCTGTCACCCAGTGTGTGAAAGACAGGGAGTCAATTCAGTCTTGAAAGCATTTGAGCCTACTTGTTCCAGCTCTCATATGAATGATTTAACTACCCTGTAGGAGATACTCTGGAGGTTCAATTTGTTTATTTTAATAGTTCCCATCTGTTCCATTTTACATAAAGTAATAAATGCTTATTGGGTGTAATTCTACAGTGCAGTGGATACAGCAGATAACATGGTTCTAACACCTGCTTCAATCACTGACATATAATGCTTTCACTGATGAGTGGACGTGTAACAGCTAAGGGCCTCCACTCTACACATTCACTCAAATATCCCCGTTTACGTCAGGACTCGCATAATACAGGGCTTTGTTTAGATCTGACCATAGCACAAAGTAGAGTAAGCAGTAGGATTTGTAAGAGCTAGAACTAGGTTTTGCCAGAATACAAAGTTGGACAACAAAAATTTGATAGTAACGACATACAGGAATGTGGACACACAGGAATGGGCAAAAGAATGGGCATACACGACATACAGGAATGGGCAAAAGAAGAGCAAGAAATTACAGGAGAGTTGCAAAGACATCCCTCCCTCTGCCTATCTATATCTTGCCAGGAGATCTCCTTTCCTTAGTTTTTGGTCTGATTCTAGGAGCATTTCAGTGGAGTCCTAACTTGCAAGCAATTTTCTACAGTTTCCTCTAGTCCTTATGAAAAGTCTTCCCTATCGCTCCACCCCCTCTAAGCTCCAGATAGGCATCAGATGCTTTCTCTCTGTATGTCCCCTTTAACCTCTTAAAATTTATTTTCTTTACTTACACTTTCAGAAATTTCCTCTTACCCAGAATACTGCAAATAAGCAGCTTTCCCCTCTTCTGCACAACCATGGCTTTTCAAAGTTGCTGAAGGGAACATTTAGTGAGCAGCAAACAAATAACCAGTTACTCTCTCTTATTTTTGCTTCTGATTTCTTTTGCTGTTGCAGTCAGTATCTACCCACAAGGTAAAACTACTTTTCCCCCTGCATGCAATCTGGCCACAGGTCTGGTTACTACTCTTTTTCAGCTGACCTGATTTTGTGGGATCTAGTTCTCTGAATCTCTTCTCTTGTTTATCACAGTCACCACAGGAGAAAAAGAAGTGTAAGACCAAAGTGCTCTGTTCCTTTTGCCCTTTTCTAGCAGTACTAGGAGTGTTAGTTGGCCCTAGACCTCCTTCTGCTTCCTGGGCCCCAAAGGGATGTTCTGATACAATGGACATCACCACAAACTGCAAAAGCCATCTGAGAAACAGCTGGTCCTAAGCTTGGTGCTACTGGTGTCTGAGCTACCTCCTTCATGGCCTGGTTGTTGGTATATTTGGTATATTTGGTATATTTGGTATATTTGGTATATTTGGAAGCTTAGTCACACTCAGATTTTCCACGTGGTTCTGTGTTTAATTGTATAGGATCAATATTTTGAATCAATTTCCTAAAGTTTTGGTTTAGGAATTTTTCTCTCTTCTCTAGCAGATGCATGTCAAAAGTGTTATATAGTTTACAAGGCTTGCCATTTTAAGAAAAAAAATCCATAATTCCAGCCAGGTACTTCTCTTGAACTAGAGTTTATGAAAAAAAAGATAGAGCTTAGTTTTTATGTTCTTTTTAAACATTTGATGACTGAACATGGAAAAGTTTTTGTTATTTCTGCTAAAATAAAGTATAAAATAGCTATATGTTTAAAAGATGAATTACAAAGCCTTGGTAAATACTCAGATAAACAGTCGACTTCATATGAAAAATATGTTATCTGAGAAATACTATGCAATATTCAAAAGCTGATTGTGCATTTAGTTTGTCAAAATATGAGTAGAAGTAAATAAAAGAATGTATACATCAAGACAGAATTCTGCTCAGTTTCAGTATTTCCACTAGTTCCTATTTTATACAAAAGCACACAGTTATATTTTTAGATGTTTGTGAACAATTCATAGATCCACAACACAGTATTTTATACTGACCTTTTACATTTGTTCTTCTCTGAGGAGAAATGTGACAAGTATATGATGTCAGGTAATAAACCTGTTTTTACAGAGCAGCAGCCTAATATGCAGATGTGACACTTTGGACACTTTTGCTTAGAATCAACTGTAAGACTTTCTTTATTTGGGCATCATGAAAGGTTGCTTACTTTCTTTTAGAAATTATTCTACCCATTTAGAACTTGGGTTCTTGGAGTGATGTAAAGTGGAGTTAAAGTAAACTGCTTCAAGCATAGCTCTTTGGGTTCCCCAGGAAGCACAAAACCCCCTAACTTCTGAGGAAGTCTGCATGGCTTCATTTTGGAGCCAGATCAGAAAACAATGGCTCGCTATATTTTATTTTTAACCTTTGCAATTAAAATGTAAAACCATAACCAGCAGAAAAAAACCATGGTTTCTCATCCCTAAGACTGTATTTCTTCCTTCATTGTGGACATTTTGATCTGTGAAGTTTTGTTTGTGTCTAATGTTCTATCAAACATTTCCCCCCTGAAAAACATTAAATACTTCAGCTGTGTGTAGACTCTATAAATAGCAGAGGACAGAGTCAGTATGCTCTATGGTGGTAACCTCACAAGCCACATGGACCAGGCGAAGAGGGAAATGTTCACTGTCTCCTGTTGAAGATTTGGAGGGCATCAAAAAGCAGGCAGCTGGTTCAAAATAGACAAGAGAAGGTGTTTCTTTTGCAATATATAGCTAAATGCGGAACTGGTTGTCGCAGGACACTATTAATGCTATTCACACATGAAATCAAGAAACAGGTTGAAAAACCTGTGGTAGAAAAATCCATCTAGATTAATGATATACAAGGGTCATTCTTCCAGCTTAGGAAACCCTCAATTCCCAGGTCTCAAGGCCACTGGAAGCCCGAAGCTACATGATCTTTGGAGTCTGGGAACCCCTTGTTTGTTTCCCCAGAATGCACAGTTTGATTTTCTTGGGCATGACTGGTCTAGTGGAAGGTGTCCATGCCCATGGCAGGTGGGTTGGAACTAGATGATCTTTAAGGTTGCTTCTAACCTAAACCATTCTATGCCTCTACAATTCTATGAATGGGCTTTCCATGAGACCTACTGTGGAGAGTCTTATGACCTTAACAAAACATTAGTGTTGACATTAACATCTGGAATGTTAATCTGACATTAACATTCTGGAATAAGTCCAGAGGAGGGCAACAAAGCTGGTGAGGGGTCTGGAGAACAAGTCTTATGAGGAGCAGCTCAGGGAGCTGGGGGTGTTTAGCCTGGAGAAAAGGAGGCTGAGGGGAGACCTTATCGCTCTTACAACAACCTGAAAGGAGGTTGTAGAGAGGCGGGGGTCGGTCGCTTCTCCCAAGCAACAAGTGATAGGACAAGAGGAAACGGCCTCATGTTGTGCCAGGGGAGGTTTAGATTGGAAATTAGAAAAAATTTCTTCACCAAAAGGGTTGTCAAGTATTGGAACAGGCTGCCCAGGACAGTGGTTGAATCATCGTCCCTGGAGGTATTTAAAAGAGGGGTAGAGGTAGTGCTTAGGACATGGTTTAGTGGTGTTTTTTTCAGTGTTAGGTTGATGGCTGGACTCGATGATCTTAAAGGTCCCTTCCAACCTAGACAATAAATAAATAGAATATTTATCAAACATTTCATCATCTATCCCTGGTCAAAGAATCATGTCTGGTGTTGATTTTTCTTTCTGTTTTTTCAGGCCCAGATTTTGCCGTCACTCTATTTTTTCTTACTTATATTTTCAAAATAAAATGCTCATTGTGTCTAGCCATCCTGAAATTTCCTTTCTCATAGACTAGCAGGCAAATCCTGGTCTGTGCAGAAACAAAGCTGCCTTTAAAGAATACCCCATCACTTCTCACTAATTGAGTATATAGCAGCTCTCCTGTTTTGTTGTTGCCAGATAACATGTAGGTGACATGAAGGGAGCAAAATAGGAAGGCATAATTGTGGGTCATAAAAAATTTCACTCATCCTTCCCCCACCACAGAAACAAGAAAATAAAGATGTAGAGGAGAGGTTGGCATTTGGAACAATCCATAATTTGTGAATTCCACAGTCATGATTTCCTTTGACTGTGTGTGCATGCTTATCGAGAAGAAATGAGAAATCCTGTATTCAAAATGAAAAAATAAAATTTCATATCAGATATTATCACCCTGAGTGGCAGCACAGAAGCAATAGCGAGAAAAATTGAAAAAGAAAAAAAAAAGCACTACATAGTGAAATATATGAAATTATATGAAGTTTCTTTTTGTCTAACACCTATTAATCTACAGGAACTTCGCATCCTGATCCCCTAGGGTGTGACTACCTAGTTACTCTGCTACTTGGTACCACCGGTCAGCTAGCAAAAATGAAAGAAAACCTAAACCATAGATCAGTCTCACAGCTACAGTACTTGGATAAACACAAGGAAAATGAAGGTTTGGAAGTGGTTTTTCTTGTACGTGCTGGTTAAATTGATTTATATCTGTCTGCCACCGAAACTCTCTTTTAAAACTAATGATTGTGGCTTCACGTAGAATAGTTGATATTCTGACCCACATCCTAAGGGCCTCCTTCAGTCCTTAGCAAACAGAAATAAAAATGACCCCAGGAGCTAGCAGCCTCCACTGAGGTGCTGAATCAATGACATCTTCTTTGTCCAATTCCCTTTTTTTTTTCTAAAAAAAAATAGGCGTTTGAGCCGGGTTTTTTTTAAATAATGCTTGAGGGCAAACTCTTCTACCCCTTCCCTTTTTGAATGTTGCTGATGTACCAGCTTCCTTCCAAGCTCCAATAACAGGCCACTACAATATAACTGGCTGGGCTTGGCTGCCAATCTATAATGTTCTTGGCCATGATTAATCTGATAAATAATAAATATATCAATCTAGTCTTTTAGACAAGGACAAATTCTTACCAGCGGGGAGGCACGAGGCCTCTTTTACAGCTGCCTGTAGTGCTGGAATTAATTATTTAATGCTTAATTCTTCAGGAAATGAGAAAGTTTTGATTAATGTTGTCCAGTGTCATTTCTTGCTTGTTTGATATGTGTCAGATAATTTTTCCTCGGCAGTCGCTCTGAAGAAGCCAGAGGCTACTGTCACTGGGATCAGACACTGAATTTCTAGAGATTAATTGAAGTGAAAATTTAGAGAAATGCACCATAAGTGCTTGCCCAAGATAACCTTTCACAGGCTAAATTTAGCTTCCTTTGGTAATGTTAGCCTCCTATTGCCCTGGTGTAAAACATTTATTTTTAATGCAGTGAGAAACCTATTTTGTTTCTTTGGATATTTTTCTCTTTTTTTCTTAACTCCACATAAGTCAGCATGATTAAAATATTTAGGGCTTGCTTCTCCTTCCATTTACCCCACTATAATTCTGTAGCTTCCACGGAGACCAGTATAATGTTTATTACGGTTTCTTACAGAAGGGCATGGGTAGCTAGAGTTGAGACGTAAAATTAGAACTAGGTTAGCTAGGTACCATCGGCACTACCTGCAGATTGTGTTAGCTCTAGCTCTGCAACAAAGTCTGAATGCTAGAGGCTTGTTTCTCTTTCTATTTGTGCCAAGGTAGTTCAACTAACCTCATCAGATCTGCTGATTACACATATTAGTGTGAATTAGATAGACAGCACTCCTGCATTCACCGGGTGTTTTGTGCAAGATGAGGTTTTCATTGAAATACTTAGATGTTTGGGGAAATTCTTCTAGTGTCTTTACACAGCTACACATTTCTTTTTTAGTCTGGCTCTCAGTTTATCTGAAGAATATTTCTCTGTAGGTTGAATTCGTGGGGTACGAAAGAAAACCAGATGTTTTCCTTCTCCTTAAAGTTGTGTGAGTATGAAATGAAGAGACTGATGCTCTATACATGCAAGTCATATGTTTCACAAAGCCCATTTCTCCTCCTTCCTCCATCAGTGCAATGTAGTTAGTAGTCTTGAAGAAAGACACCCATCAAGACAGAGGACCTGATACTGTTGTAATTGCTGCGAGCACTAAGATAACAGGCACCATTTAGCATATCGTACTGGACATTCACATGGTTGTTTTCTCTGTAGCTTAGAACCCTCCAAAACATTTTTACTTATGTTGGTTTTCCCCACCCTTCAATTTACTTCCATTACTGTCTTCCTTTGCTAGTAAACAAGGGCTGTATTCTACCTTCCTGTCTATTTTACTTCTCTTTAAAATCCTGCAACTCCTTGCACATATTACATCCTTTGAAGATGAAGTTTAAATGCCAACACATTTTATCAGATTTTCCTCTCACAAAAATGTAGGTACATGCAGAGATTCTTGTAAGTATATTTGTCTAAAAGACAGCAATTTGGGGCTAGTTAGGCATGTTTGGCCAGCATCTGTATACCTGTGATGTGTGATTATGACCCATCACGTAGTGCCAGTCATAAAACTTGCTTCCCCTCTACTCAACATTGGTGAGGTCACGCCTGGAGAGCTGTGTCCAGTTCTGGGCTCCTCAGTAGCAGAGAGACATGGACATACTGAAGAGAGTTCAACAAAGGGCCACTAAGATGTTGAAGGGACTGGGTCATCTGTCCTATGAGGAGAGGCTGAGGGAGCTGGGACTGTTCAGGCTGGAAAAAAGAAGTCTCGGGGGGATCTCATCAATGTATATAAATACCTGAAAGGAAGGTGCAAAGAGGACAGAGCCAGGCTCTTTTCAGTACTGCCCAGTGACAGGACCAGAGGCAATGGGCACAAACGGAAACGCGAGCTCTGTGTGAACATAGAGAAACATGTTTTTACTGTGAGGGTGATCAAATACCGTGACAGGTTGCCCAGAATGGTTATGAAGTCTCCATCCATGGAGATACTCAAAAACTGCCTAGACATGGTCTTGGGCTACTGGGTCTACATGGCCCTGCTTGAGCAAGGGGGCTGGACCAGGTGATCTCCAGAGGTCTCTTCCCACCTCAACCATTCTGTGAACCAGTCTGTGAACTATTGCTATAACCTAACTTCTATGTTCCTAATTTATTACAGAGTCATGGTTTTGGTATGATTTAAGAGTTTTCATTAGTGATGCTGGGGCTATTTCAGGAACTCACTTGTCCACCCAGGTGCTGCACCATTTAGATCTAAGAGTTAGGATGGAGGAGTGAAATCTTTAAAACATACCTATAAATAATCTACATGTTTTTTTCTAGACATGAAGAAGTATCGAACTAAAATGTGTTGACCTAGGCACCTTCACAGCTTTTGGCCAAATGTGCAGCGTTCTTGCATCTGGCCTGTCAGGGAAAGGAAACAAATAAACTTTAGAATTATATTACCTATCTAGAAAAATAAAAAGTTCCAAACTGGATATTGCTATTCCTTTTATTGCAGAAAAAATAACTGTTGCAAGGAAATTCTGGATTAAGAGAAAAATCTTTTAAAATCATATTGGATTTTGTTTCTTTTATTTTAGCTTTGTTTTCAGTATCAGCTATTTGAAGCTGTACAGGAGTTGGGAATCTTAGAACTGTAAGATAGATTACTAAGCAGGCAATGGAATTGTAAACATAGGATTAATTGCAAAAGGTTTTGAAAAATACATTTACCAGTTCTTTCAATTATCGCATGGGAATCATGCACATGTGCTCACGCACAGAGACTTGCCCACATTGAGTATAAACAATTTATAGGAGGATGGATCCATTAAACAAATATTTTAAACTTGTGAAGGGATATAAATCATCACTTTATGTGAATTTTTCTGATATCTGAGTACAATTTGAGCATTTAAAACACAGTTAATGTCAGGAAATAAACCATTATGTAAAAACCTCTTTGCATTTTTCTGACTAGTTCTTTGAATCTCGAGAGAATCTGACATTATATTCCACTTGTTCCCAAAACAAAACAAAAAAAAGGCTTGAACTAATAAAAATAAGAAAATAAAAAACTACAAAAAGTTTGACTAATTCTTGGCTCACAAAAAAGAAAAAAAACCCCAAAACTTAACTAATCTAAGCTAAATGGAAGGCACAAGAGAAAGGTTTTACAATGTGTGAATGCAACTTCAAAAGTTGAATTTATTTAGGGAATTTGTATTTTCTGCTGCTTTCTTCAGGAACCTATTTGCATTTTAAATAATTAAAACATTAAAACTGAAAAATTTATAAATGAGAGCTGCGAAGAGAATCCTTCTTGGCAGACAATAGAAAAGAAATTATTACCCTGCTAGGTTTGCTTTAATGTCATATCTGTCACTCTCCCTAAGGTAGGTTCATTATCATACCAAGTGCACCTCCTGCCAACCCCCCCTCCGCACACTCATACTCTTTTTCTTCCACTCCCTGCCACTTAAGGACTCTGGATCTCTAGGGGACTTTGATCTCATTGTACACACTAACCCAAACAGAACCTCTGCTGTTCTCAATAATTTTTCCTTTAAAAAAAAAAAAAAAAAAAAGAGAGAGAGAGAGAGAGGAGCGTGTGGGGGGGAGGGGAGTGAATTTGTGTGAAGAGTGACAGAACGCTTTGTCCAGCGCAGCTTTGGCTGGTTGTAACAAGCGTCAGGACATTAGACGCAACAAAAGCTGGATTGGCAGTATCATCAATCACGGGTCTGACAGTCGACTTCAGTTTGTTTGTTCCACTCTGCATAATAAGTGATTGGATCAGGTTTAATTAGATATTGGGTAATCAATCATTGCCAACAAGGCAACCCAGCTTGGGATCTAGATGCTGCAAAGGGGGGAAAAAAAGCAAATCTCTTCCAGGGCGCATAAATACTCAAACGTATAAGCACATAGGGTGAAGCTTCAGAGGAAAGGTATAAAGATGTCTGCAAGATGGCACATAATAGAATCATTCACATCTGTACTACTTGTTACCAGACATCTGCAGTTTGACATTTTACTTTCGCTGCATAATTACTTTTCAATATAATATAATATACTGACCTGAGGGAGAAAGACAAAGCAATTAAATTATGCATAAGATCCTCTCCTCCCCAACCCTTACCAAAAAGACCAAAAAAAAAAAAAAGAGAAAAAGCAAGGATAGGAATTAGCATTCTTATGGCTTTTTAAAGAAAAGTACAGAAAATTCTTCCTCCTGATTGCTGTGATGATGAGTCCCACTGCATAACTTGTCAAATCAGCTACTCTGAATTGAGATTACAGTAAATGATTCTTTCTATCTTATTTTGCAGTGCACCTATAGATAAAGGCCCATGCAATGAAGTAAGAGGAGTGATAGATGGAGCAAATTAATCCCATTAACATTAATTAATCCCATAAATTGAGAGAAGAGTTAAAAAAATCTTTTAGAAGAGACCCAAAGGGAAGCGTACTTGCATTTTTTATAAACACATAATGCTGATATAAATTAACACAGGATAAGATGTATCACTCATTAACAAGGACCTCATTATCAGAGGCCATTTTAATGTGCAAGGTAGGGCACACACAAGGTAGGTGGGAGCAACGCAATACCTGACTCTGGTGTGTCCTGCTGCCTAACCGTGCACAGTTCATGGGCGGATGCATTATGTTTGTACACGATGTGTGTGGGGAAAGGTCTGTGAGAAAGTGGGTTCGGAGAAGCTGGCAAGCTGGGAGAAGAGTCAGAAATGCTCAGCAGCAGGAAATGCTGAGACTCAAACCCCATAAAGCTTCAGTGGAACCAGGGCAAACGTCCTGCCTGCTGGTATCTGGCGTTATTTTCATTCTTCTTCTCTTCCACTGAACATCTAGGTGTCTTGTAGGAATTGAAAGAGCCACAGCAAGAGAGTCTGCATCATCTGGTACAGTGCTGCAAGGAGATAGGTCTGTCTGGGATAAAATCCCTGCCGCAATAAGGATCAGGAAGCATTGCCACCTGTGCTTCCTATGTCCTGGATGGAAGTTCCAGGTGAGACTGGTTTAAGGGTTTTATTTTTTGGTTTTTCTGACCTGGTACTTGTGTTCTGGCAGCTGAGCACCCCACAGACGTCTCTGGCCTGAGTTAGGCAAGACACTCTGTTGGGTAGATACTATCAAAGGAAACTGATCATGAAAGGACCAGACTGTTTACAGGGTGCGAAGGTAACTGCTGTCCTTTAGACCTTTAAACCATAGCTGGGGAAGAAGCCTTCCAGAGCCTGGTGACTAAGACCTCATACAGTTTCCATTCCCTTTTCCACAGCACTGGTTGCCAAAGTTTTCAGCTTTGCAGCAAGAGTGGAGAAAAGGTAAACATCATAGTCAGACACAGTACCTTTCTGTTGAAGACGTGTCAATTGGGAGAAAAGAATTCAAAGTTTATCGATCCAAAAAGCAATCAAGAGTGAGCATGTATAACCGGCCTATTTGATTAAAGCAACAAGCTGGGAGATTTGTGGTGTGGTCTGGAATTTGCAGGTGTTTTCTGGTCAGGGTGGAAAAAAAACTTCTGAGCTTTTATACTATGGAACGGGTTATAAAAAGGAAGGAAAAGAAAGGCTGCGATACATTCCTCCGCTCAGCTGCGATGTGCTACATCGAACAATGTTTCATGTTTGACACACACTTTAACCTGACACCAGTGTAGTGATAGCCTGAGTATTTTGTCCACTGAAGAAAGCTTTTATCTTGATTTGTTGTGTTATGTATTGCACATTTTATGATGTATCTGGATCAGCTGCCATGATTCCTAGACCTGGGAGTAGCCATCAAATTATCAGAGTCAGCCATCGTGTCATTCTAAAGAGATAGTCTCCCCTGACTCCTGTTCAGTCTCCTCTGCTGTAAATCGGGGATGGGCCAAGCGTTGCTTAGACACTCTGAAGCCCGAATTTATTTCCCTGCAGTGACTAGTGAGAACAGAGTCCTCTGTAATATTTGCATTGTGACTTTCTAACATCCAAGCCCCCCTTCATCTGGTGCTCTTGTTTCTCTTCAAACTCACCAGGTTTGAAGCCAGAGCCACTGGTCTTTATACTCTGCTCTGCTTTTATTGCAGAGCGTTATATCTGACACAGTCGCTCTGTACCGAGTCCATCGTTTCTAGCAAAACAGATAGCCTTGCCTCGAAGGTATGAAAGAACAGGGCGTTAATCATTCTGTTAATCAAGTGGCTGTTCACTGTCAGTGTTCACGAAAAGCTAAGCCTGCTTTCATTTGTGTGGCCTGGCTTTGGATTACCCTGCAAAAGAGGGAGTAAAAACACCCGAAATATGCCCTTGTCCTTTACCAAAACAAGGACCTGTATATTTTTTAGAAGGATCATAGCATTTATTGGCAGAAAGAACACAACTGAGGAAGGGAGCTCTCAGGTTGCTGAACCCCATCCCCTGCTCTGGCAAGCCATCAGGTCTTGCTCTCACATACAGAGCTTGTCTGACCTCCAGCGCCACCAAAGCCTTGTAGCAAAACTGCCCAGCATCTCTGCATACTCCACGGGAAGTGTGGTTTATTCATTCACGGGATATCAGCTAGCTGAGCATGCGTAAATGTTTAACAAGTGTGAAACTTTTAACAATTACTTGTCGAAATGCCTGATGATTTTCATGAAGTCACTTAAATTACAACCAAAAATAACTAAAAGGTCTGTGATTCTGTTGAGTACTGACATTTCTATTTCAGCCTGAATTCCCAATCTTCTTTAAATATAGACATCCATTAATTGCCCTCAGCTGCCGAATTGTGTCAAAATATTAAAGTGGAACATTTCAGTAGTTTTGAAACAAAGTGTTTTTTCATTTTTTTTTCTAAAATTTCTTCTAGGCATGTTTACATAAAACAGGTTCTTATGTATGAATGGACTTTCATCACTGTTTATGCACAGAGATACCTTTCCAAATCTGCCATTGATTAGCAAAGTGTTTTACATGACTTGGAAAGCTACTAGTGACTAAGAAGAGGGAGAGACTGTGTTGAGAGCCCCAGTGCAATCTGTATGGCAGTCCCGTAAATCTTTGAGTATGTCATGACATGAAACCATTTGCCAAACTGTGAGGGAGCTGAAGATCCTGGGAATTTAGGCTGCCGATCGCCCGTCAGACTGCTACTCAGGCTTCTGAGGAGTCAAATGGATGAGCAGGCATGAGACCTGACTGAATTGGGTTGTAACCTCATCTAATTCAAACCTTCTCTGTGAAATGCTCGTGCTGTAACCAGTCTGAGAGATCAGTCAGTCAAAGGGAAACACAGTCTTTTGAAGAGCTTTTCAAAAGCTCGTTTTATTATCGCCAGCATTACTACTAGTGCAACAAGTACTATACCATTTGTGTCCCAGGGCTCAAATAAAGACCAGTGGCCCATTTTGCCAGGCTTGAGGCAGATCTGCTAGGACACAGGCTGCCTCTTTCACAGTAACTTTGTTGGAGTTCATATACAGTACCACAGATAATTGGGTCTCTAATCCATCTGTTAACTGTTCAAATTCACATGACTTCCCTTTATTCAGAAATTCTGCAACAAAATAGTCTGTTAGCTCATCTTAGACTCCCTTTATTCCCTGACACTATATAGAGAAGGCTTCTTTTTCTCTTCTTGCTGCTCCACTGCAAGTAATCATACAGCATGTGAAAGGAGCTCTGCCCACAATATCCTCTGATTCTTATTCCCTTTCCCTGAAAAGGAGACTTTCACAGCTGTAAACTCAGAAATGGCACTTTCATTGACATTTCTCTGGCAATATCTACTTTGAAAGCTTGAGAAAAAAAGCATTTGTGCAAGGTCTCCTTGAGGCTGACATTATTGTTTTAGTAAAAGAGAATAGATGAAACAGACTATGGACAAAACAGTGAACGCTTGTTAGAAAACAAAAATACAGTGGGGGAAAAATATTTTCATGATGCATTTATTAATTCAGTCGAGTTAGACGTTACTTGAAATTGAATTATTGCAGCATTCTTTTCAGAGAGAAAATCAGTTTTCTGTCAACAGTGTCTCACAAGATGATTTTGCAATCATCTTGTAAATAAAATTGTTGTGATTTCACAGTATTTGAGAAACAAGTCAGAGGGAGAGTTAGTTGGTTGTCAAGCTCTTATAACTGTAGCCTGGCAAAGACCTCTTTTGAGCATTGTATTTCAGTTTATTTTACAGTGAAGTATTTGTGATCCCAGGCGTACTACATTTTTGTGATCCCCTTAACTACATTTTTCCTATTTGCATTTATATATGTCTTGCCTGTGTACAAATCCAGAAAAAAAATAACCTGAGTTGGCAGTGTGTACGCTTCCAAGAGATTCCCACTTTAAATATCTTCCCTTTGGGCCATATGGTTTAAAGATATCTCTGACTGTCCTCAGAGCTCATTTTCTTTAATCCTGGATTAGCCTTGTTGCCCTTCTTTACCTTTTCAAGTACTGCAAAGTCTCCCCCCACCACCTCCCCCCAATGCAGTAAGGAGAAAAGAACATAATACTCAAAATGATTTAAATTTTGACCAAAGCAATTCATAATCTCAGCATATCCTCTCTGTATTTCTAAACTTGCCTAACATTTCATTGGCCTCTGCAGAAGAATGATTTTTATACAACATCTTGACATTGTTAGAAAGAAGATGACAATTGTGTCAAGATCTTTATGGTGTCTCCAGCAATCTTATCTGTCTTGAATGCTCTTGCATAAAAACTGACTTTATGTCTAGTGGCCCCGTAAACAAACAATTGCAGTTAATTTGTTAAAATAGACATTTGCTAATTGTAATCACTGGTCACCAGTACCAGTTGTAGACGATGTAGGCATAACACCCAGAAGTCACCTGGGCATTTCCAAAGATGATACTGAAGCAAGGTCTCTGACAGCAGAACAAGTGTTGCTTGGTTGGGATCAAGAAAAAAAAAATCATAATTATGTAGTATACAGGGGCTTCAAATGGAGAAGCTGTGTTATATAATGCTTTGTGAATGCCAGATATATTAAATGGAATTTCTGAGTTTTTATGCTGCTTTTTCTAATCTAGAATAATAAACGAGTGGATTAAAGATTGCTTCCATAAATCCTACTTCTTACACCGACTTGAAAAATACCATTTAAAAAAACATTCATCTTCTCCCTGCTAGTGCAGAATTGCTGAATGACACTCAAATACTAACAAGCAACACTTTCAAATTACGTGTCTCCAGCATAATAACGAAAACCCTCAGATCATGAAAAATCACTGGCAAAACAGAAATCACACTTTTTCAAAACTATCAAAATAACTTTAAGTTAGTCTGCAGAGGTGGTGATGGCTTAAGCAATTATTTTTTTAATGGAAGATTGTAAACACCTGCCAGAATCTTGCATATTGGTAATTTCTTAGCAGTGAATACCCTCTCAGAAACAACTATTATGCTCTTAAAGAAAAAAATCTTAAAAAAAAACAGAGCAAAAATAACAGCATTTGAATAAAAGTGACCGTTCAAGAAAAAAACCCCAAACCAATAACCCCATATGTAACACACAGAACGTACCTTCGTGTCTGCTGTTATCTGTGCATATGAACTTACAGTCAGTGTTTATAAACGTTTGAATGTCTTGATATATTTACCCTGTTTTTGACAAATACTACTTCATAAGGTGGATGGTCTCCTTGCTAACTCTCCCCTCTATGTACTGAAGTTTGCTGGAAATGATTTTCTGATGCTAAAGAGGAGACCAGGGCTCCAAGGTAAGAGAGCAAGAGAGAGATGTGAAAAAGAAGAAGCTGGGTGAGATTTTGCACTCTTGCCACCAAGCCAGCAGCCGGCGTAGATGAGACAGTGTTACAAGTTTAGAACAGCTGCCAACTAGTGTTTGATCAGGGATAAAATATGCCGAGGTGACAACATCTTGCTCCCCTGCATTTCAGGGACTATCATTAAAAATGCAGCAAGGCTCGTACAGGCCCAGAAGGTCCTATGTTCTCTCAAGATACAAGGGAGAGAGACAAGTTCACAAGATGTCAAGAACAATATCCATTTGTGTTTACTATGCAAACCCGCTGAGTAACCTTTCTATGCATGTTTGTACTAAGGACCATTGAGAATTTAGGGGGAAAAAAGGGCTGCTTAGAATGAGGAGGGAGAGGCAGCCGGGGAAGAACAAATAGGCAGAGACACGCGTGTTTGGGAAGTGGAAAGATGCCACTGCACGGGTAACTGGCTTCTCTGGGGGGAAAAAAAGAAAGAGGAAACGCAAGATTAGAAGATGTATATATTTATACACAAACACAGCTAGAAAAGCTGCAGTACGGCTACAAGTTAGTGTCCACGGCCCCTTCCCTCCTCCCCTTTTAATAATATATTGATGTAAGCAGCTTGCGCATGCCAAACAAATTCTCTACATAAAAAGTCAACTGTCGGAAGGAGGCTCATCAATCTGGCAAAGTGCACTCAGGTAGAACGCCTCTCGGGGCGCCCGCCCCAGCAGCCATGCTGCTCGGGGGAAAGGGATCGCTCCAGCTGACGGGCTCATAAATGTTCATTAAAGAGTCTTTCCGCCAGTTTACAGAAAAAGCAGCTGTTTTGCAGGAACGCTGGTAATTTATTTCTCAGTGATATTATGGAAAGCTGTTGCGGATAATTGAACTGTAGGAAGTTTTGCTGTTAAAACGGCAGAGACAGCTAGCCCAATTCACTCAATCAGCACCTCTTTACTAGTACAGCAACTACAACAAATTTGGAGATGTTCATTTTGAGATCCTTTGCTGCAGTTCTGTAGGAGGCATGTTATGTATTGCTTCACACATTTCTCACATTGTCTCATTTTTTCTTCTCCAAAGTGGAGGGAGAAGCGGAAATGTATTTATTTTTCTGCTGCAGCTATGATTTCCCCACGGATGACAAAAAGAGTGCTATGCAATGTTGTCAAGTGACTACAAAAGGCACCGCTAACACAGCTGAATGAGGAAACATACTTTATAGCTTTAACTATGATCAAAAATCGCTTACCTTATTAATTGCGTGATTGGTCTCCTTTCTCCTGAGGCTAGCGGCGAAGGCCCTATCTATTTCCTGCATAGACGACGTCACATGAATTAACTACATATTTTCCCTAATTGTTTAATGTTTTAGAAATTGAGGTCTGTGCTTTGGTTTTAACATTGTAGAGGTTGTAGTAATGACTTATAGTAAGAAGAGCTTTGTGTCTGTGGTGGGAGAACAACCTGTTCGTGTAAGAACTAAAATAGTGGGATGAGGTCTTACTTTCTTTTTTAATAGACTGATTAAAAATAACTTACTTTAAACATTTTCATTGATTAAAAATTGAATGGTTAACTTAGTAAGCCAGTTAGATAAAGATTGCATGTTTGCATGAGTGGTTTACCATCCACATTTTTGGAAAAGAAATAAAAACATGCTTACACCTGTTTTTTAAAAACGAATAGTGACAATGAAAGTGTTTCCATTTTAAGATGATCACTGTAAGAAGTACAGTAAACCAGCAAGAGTGCTAATACAATTATTAGTTCTCAGAGAAGGAAAAAAAATATTTAACTTGATTTCAGGAGAGTTGCATTGGTTTGTACTAGGAAGGATGACGGTCAAAGGATAAGAATCTTTGAGAAGACTATATCAGAAGATCAGAGTTCCAAAACAGAATAAAAAAGTCTGACACAATGAAGGTCAGGTAGTTTGCTATACTATGCAATTTTCTGCTCTGAAATCGGAGAGGAGTTCCCCTTGGCATTTTTCTCTACTAGTGTAGAGTGATTGTATAAACAGGAGTCTTCTAAGACCCCAGCCACAAAGTGTGATTTTACATACAGGAGGGTGACTAATAAAAAGACAGTACCAACGTTTTACTTCTGCTTGAATTAGTTGTGGATTTTTTTTTAGTTTTGATATGGTTGTTTAAGAAGTGACTTCAAACCACATATGTCTGGTTTAAAATGAGTGAGAATATCCATGCAGTCTTTTGGGTTTGCTCAGCTGAATCGCATTTTAGACCAAAAAGCTCCTACCTATCAACCAGCCATAAATAAAACATTTTACTCCCTCCATGTGAAACTCTGAAGAGCTTAATAAAGAACCATTTTTCACAGCCTGGTGCCATTATCACACCCAGAAAATAAAGAATCTGTGAAAGATCCAAGCCAACTATAGTACATTAAAGAAACACTCTAGATATTGTGATGTCACATACCCATTTCACAATGACACAATGTTTTATAAAGAAAGTTATCTTGACAGTGGTATCAATAAAAGTCATGCCTTGAAAACTCTCATCAAGTTCTGTTAGTTCCAGAGGTAAATCATGATGAATTTCCTGAGGGCTTGCCTCGATTTTGTTTGCCCCTGTAATTTTCTCTCATACAGAAAAAGTAAAACTCTAATTTAGCCTAAGAAAAAAGAACCCAGATTAAGGCAAATAATTAAGATCAATATTAACAGAGAAACTGGCCCATATTTGGATGATATCTGAAGTATGGGTCAGCAGCCAAGATGTTTCCGTTACACTGAAATTCTAAGGCACTAGTCCCGTTTTCTGAAATATTTAGAATAAAGGAAACAGTACTGTGTTTTACAGTAGCCACAAAAAGGTCAGTGTAGACTAATGCAGAGCTCTGCTTCCTTGGCTTCCTTTGAGGAGAAGGGGACAGAGATCAGTCAGTCAGACAGAGGGATCAGTCATCCAGATTTAAAGTCCTTGCAGCTGCCATTTGCTGTGGGCAAAAAGTGAATGAATAAGAAATACCGGGTAAAGCCTTGCAGGTGGAGTGCAGACCTAAAGCGGCCCAGTGAATGAACTGTGTCTACCAGTTTGCTAACATGAGAATAACAATCCCAACAGCAGGAATCAGCCTTTTGGTGGGGGTTTAGCACTATATAGGAAGTACTTACGCTGATGTAAGGCGGTGCAAATCTAACTCCCCTAATTTTTGCTAGTTTTTTTGTGCATTTAAGGTGTAAGTGCCCTTTTTACCCTCCTATTGGCTGCTTTCTTTCATGAATGTTGATCCATAGAAAGTAATCTTTACAAACATACTATTTATGATTTCTGTCCATGCTGGATATTTTGGTGCAGTAAATTGCCAAAATCAACATGTATTAATACCCAGCTGGAACAAACATTTAACCCGTGTGTGTTTGTGTTTTTTATAATAGTATTGGATACAGTGGTCAAACCTCTGAAAGTACTTTGCGAGAGTGGTAGCCTTGCAGTGTGGGAAGCCAACTGGCTTGACTAGTACTGTTGAGGGGAAAGGAAATCTCATCATTTTACCCTTCCATGAATACCTAAACGCCAACCATAGCCAGGTATTTAAAGCTGCTGGATATCAAAACAAAAGAAAGCACATCCCAGAGATCTTATTCCTTTATTATAGTCATGTCTCTAAAGAACTTTGGTATTATTATTAAAGTAATTGTAAAAAAGTATTAATCTACATCTAATATATATATATATTTTATTTTTTTTTAAATAGGCCTTCACCTTATTGCATTCTTATGCTTAACTTGAAAGAGGGATTGTGTTACTTTGAAAACAGTGTCTAAACTTTTTATACTACAGTGGCACTACCTTTCCTACTCCTACAGGAATCAGGAAAAAATCAAATAAACCTGCAAAATACTTAACTCTTCATGAGGAAGATTGCTGAGAAATTTTGCCAGGGCTTCACTTCAAGTTTATTCAGAAACACCACATCAGATATGGACATCATGTGAAGGTACAACTAAATTTCAAACAAAAGCAGAAAAAAAGGTAAAAAGAAAAAAATATATGTGGAAAACTTTCATTACAAAACTTTCCAAGTGTTAAGATTTTGAAAGAGTCAAGCAAATACTGTGTGCAATTCTAACAAACTTCTGTTATTTGTTGATCTTTTTCTATTGTTCTTTCATCAAGCTTTTGGGTGGAGAAATTGTGTTTTGCAAATAGCTGTCTTTTTTTCTGCTGCACATATTCTTACAATTATTTGAATGATGTCATTGTCCAAGATTTGAAATTTGACTATTAACTTTGCAATGAAGAATTTAAATGATGCTGACAACAGTATGACATTATTGAAATAATTAACACGAGCAGTAAATAATTATAAGAAGGAAGCCTTTATTTCCCCCCAGTCACCTCAGTAACAAACTTGTACTCTGCTTATGAATTTTGGAGCATATTTTGAAACTTGTATGTGGAAATATAAGCATGAATTACATAGTTGTGTGAATGCAAAAATAAATGTTCTCTCACACCTGACCATCTGTCAGTTTTTGGATTTCTTTTCTTGTCTGTTTTGTTTGTTTGGTTTTTTTTGTTCTTTCTTTACCTCCTACATGTTTATCTTTCTTTGTATGATACTCATAATCCTGCTTCCTTCCTTTTACTACACTCTCTTTCTCCTTCCATGTTCTGACGTGCATCAACACCACCAAAAGTTTGGATGTATGGAAAGAGCAATCCTAGATCTGATATTTTTCTTGGATTAGATGGGGGAGTTAAACACAGTCGTTGCTTTTCTACTGGTGAGACTGAGAACATTAGAAGCCACTAAAGCATTAAAACTGTCTAAGGAATGTGAAATAGTAACAAGTTAGGTAAAAATTAAAGTTGTGTTTTGTGTGTAAAGGCTGTCAATTCCAGTAAGGTTTTCACAAGCATTTGGTAAAAGTCCCATCTCCTTGTCTCTTTTGATAGTGCCAGAATCTCAGCATCCATTCATAAAAATGCAAACAACATTAAAAGATTTGTTCTCATGGAGGAAAGAAACCCACCTGAATTGGTCATTTGAAGGCACCAAAGAGTTTCAAACAAATACAGAAAGGCAAACTGAAGATTGATGTGATATAAATATGTCTTTAAGTTTGATGAGGTGGCACAACATTCTCCATTGCCAGTTACCTCAGGATCCCTCATTACCTTTGCCGCCCCTTGCTTCCCCTAAAATTTTTCACATTCCCAGCAGTCATTTTATTTTGTCTTTCTAGCATCGTCTTGACCTCCTCTTGCAACACTCCTAACTATTCAGCATGGTTGAGAAAGTCTTCCTTCAGTCATCTAACAGGTGATTAGCATTTTAGCTGTCAACGTAAATGTTGGGATGTCTTCACTTCAAGATGAACAGCTCTTTAACACTCAGCTTTGACTTCCCTCCCTAATGAATTCCACCTGCAGTGGTGTCAGTGGCATGTACGTGGTCATGACATCCACACGCACAGAGGTGAAGGGGTTATACAGTGCAAGTTTGGTCTGCAGGTCTGTAACACCTCAAGAGTCCTGCTGCTTTTAGCAAGTGGATGTGCTCTTGGCCTCCAGCCCCCTTCGTTGTGGAAAACAGTTCAGCATTCAGGATGTGTCCAGACCAGCTATGTGCTGCAGCTGGACACGGAGAAGAATTCCACCGATGTCAGCAGGAGCAGCAGTTAGACCAAAACTTTTTCCACGTCCTTTGCAATACATCAGAAATATCTGGACTGCTTTAAGCGCAGGCTAAAAACAGAGAACTAGTTACCTCATAGTTTCGTTTCTATTATTTGTCACCATTTTACTTTTAACCCCAACTTTCAAGTGGGCTGTGCTTTTTAATCAGTTTGTAGTAGAGCAGTATTTTCCTGACAAACCTGGAGAACTTGGTGTTTTTTAAAGGGGAGCTTGCTCATCATGTGGGGTTTTCAATGCTTGTTTGTCTCTACTAATTAGAAGTGCTTATAAATTAATTATAAGCCTGCTTTACAAACCAGTAGGAGAAAAACTGTGTGCTATGCTGGATATGATTAAGATATAAGAGCAAAGAATTTGCGAGCAAACAGAAAGAATTTTTATTGACTGGTCTGTCTTTTAGCCTTTTTCTTGTGAAAATCATTTTCCTTTATAAGAAGACCTCCTGCTCCTTGTTGAAAAAAGATGTAAGGTTTATTTGGAAGTGGAGCTATGACTATTTTAAAGCAACATTGCGATGAAAGCCTTAAATAAATAAAATTATTTAAAAAAAGAGGAGAAAATATATTATAATATGCAAATGCATGCACCCTTTACTTCTGACCCAGAGAAGAAGCAAATAAAATCTCAAACAGTCAGTATATAGCCTGAGGAAGAAGGTATCCCTCCCTGGAAACCATTACAGTTTTACACTAGTGGGACAGAAGGAATTACATATACTGTTATATAGGGTTTGACACCTTCCCGTCTCCACCTCAGTACTGTCTCTTTGCCAATCTGCCATAGAGCTGGAATCACAACACCAACTTTTTTACATTTACCTACTTGAAGGGCAGAGTGTCTAATACACACTTGAAATTATTCCTTCTATCCCCTCTTTATAGTAACCTGTGCTTAGATGTCCTATCTGGGTTTAAAAAAAAAAAAAATGTAGGAAAGGCATGAACAGAAGACAAAGATTAGAACAGTCAAAGGAAAAAAAGAAACCAACCAAAAAAAGTCAGGGCACCTATTATGTATGTAACCTTACTGCTGCACTGAGATTGTCTCTCATAAAACCAGGAATGTAGGAGCAGAAAGTGCAAATGAAAAATAACTTTTGGTAAGATGAATGGGCAATATGTTGTCATCTTTTTTTGTTTGTTTGTTTTGTTTTTTATTGCTGTTTAAGAATGTTCAGAAGAAGTTAAAAATCAAAGAACTCGCAATAAAAGGGAAAAATCAGTGGGTTTCTACTTCATTATGGCACTCTGCCTTTCGTTTGTGAGACTGATTGCTCAATATGTTGTTAAAGCATCACCATCATCTCTGAACTAGCCTGAAAAAATGTTATGACTCCCTTCTGTGTACCTTTTCTTTCCATGTAATGTTTTCAGTGGCTTCTCCATCTGATTCTTACTTTGTCACCTAATCTAGAGACCTGCCGTGTCAAAGGACACCAGCTCACTGACGCTGCCTGAATCTGTTCTGCCTGAGCCTGAACAGACAATAACCCAGCCCAGTGAAGTGAGCCAGGGCACAGCACATCAGCTGTGTCCTTGATCTGGTTGGTGACAGGCATCTGTCTTTGACTGCCCAGCTACCTGGTACTCTGAGAATGTCAACAAAAACACATATTCCCGATCTCTACTCTCCTTTTTCTCTTTTGGGACTTTGTGTATTTTGTCACATTTAGAACTGAATGACAGAAATAACCTTTTCCTCCCACTAAGAAGGATAGCTTGACAAAGAAAATTGACCTGAAATCTTCCATCTGAAGAAGGGACTTTTTGATGAAAAAGGGATGGTTGGAAAATACTTTGTGCCTTTTTAAATTTTTTTCTTCCTATTTCCTATTCTCTGCATTTCCAAACTTTGTCATGAATTTTGAAACATTTGACATGCTACTGATGAGCTAAGGTTTCTAAACTTTAAAACTTGAAATATGTTTAAGTTCATTGTCGTACACTAACAGGTCACACCATACATCTCTGATGCTGTGGTCCTATCACTCATTGACATGACAGAAAAGCACAAATACTCTTAATTTTTGCTCGCTGAGATGATGTGAGGCACAGTCACAACACAATGCATGCTTCTGCCACAACTTTTCCTTCTCCGCAGATACATTGCGACCTGCAAAGGAGTGGAAAAAGCAAGGCTGTAAGGGATGATCGCCATTTTCAAAAGTCATCTTCTGGGGAACTGTGAGCAGATGTACACAATCTCATGGACTGATATGGGCTGTGTCTGGCAATATTTTGTATGAAGCTTGGGACCGGCACTCTCATTGAGTGCATTATTGAAACGTGGAAGATTTTTTTTTTTTTAAATGAACAGTTTTAACAAGAGTTGGATATTGATGGAAATGTCCATCTATCAGTGATGGTGCTCTTCACGGGGCTTTGGCCAGTGGTCCCTGAGAATCTGTAGCAATTGGCATTGCTTTAATCGATACTTTCCACACTGTCTCCAGTCTCTGTTCATGAGCTGATATCTCTGTCAGACACACATTCACTGAACAAGTAATACCTATGGTAGTGTGTGTTGTTTTTTTTTTTTACGATGAGCTTTAGATCTTCTGGATTTTTAATACAGTCATTTTTCTGGTTTCCACCTGTCTTTCCAGATGCCGTGTGAAGTCTCAGAAGGATTTCACAGTGTCTCTTAACTTTTCATGTTTAGGAAGAAAATTTTTGCTCCCAGGAGAGAAGATATGGCCACAAAGTGAAAGCCACTGCTATTTATCCTAGCTGGGCTAAATTGTGTGCTAGTATCACACTATTGCTGGCAGTCACTTTGTATTTTGACTGAAACTTGTGTTGCATTTCCCTGAACGTACCATGTATAGAAGAGCACACTGTAATGAAGGATTCACGTGCCAGTTTTAACTAAACTGCTATTGAGCGCTGTTAGAAATTTTCATTAGCTTCCCTAAGAATTTTTGTATATTTTACTGCGGGAGTATTGTCTCTCATGTCTCAAAATGATTGTCCTATTCTTCTTTTGTTTTCTTTAAAATTCTTTTCTTTGCTTCACATTTACTACTTTTTTTTTTCTGTCTGTAAGATGGATATCTGCTTCCAGTTCCTCTTTAAAGACCTAGTGAGAGTTACTCTCTCATCCTATTTAGAGAGTTTCCTTTCTTATATGCTGTAATAGTGTTAGTTTCATTTATTTTTGGAGACTGCAGTGGTGTTTTGTCCTAATTCCTTCCTGACTGTTTTAAGTTGTTCCTGTATATTCGCTACTTCCTCATTGTTTTCACCATTTTTCATTTTAGCAATGAACTTGAGCTGACTTAATCTGTCTCTTAGGGAAAGAATCTTCTTTGAATTTTCTTCATGCATGAACACCGCTAACGTTTTCAGAGGTGATTGGAAAAGAAAGTGGTGACTTGTACTCCTGTCACTTTACAGACCTTTTCTGTATCAGCTGATACTAATTATCCTTTTGCCATAGGTTTCTATATGCATGTAGGTACTGACTGAAGCGTAATATGGACCGTGTGAATTTAATATAGCCAACTTTTTAATTAGGGAACATTAATCTACTCTGTTAGTTGTTATTATGATGATGCTTTGAACACTTTCTTCCAACATTGACATTTTTCTTCAGGAATGTCATGTAAAGTCATTGTTTTTAGTCTTGAGAATTGACATTTGCCTTTTGTTCTGCACAGTTTTTCAGGAAGATTTTTATTTGGATTTTTTTCTTCTTGCTATTACTGTCATCTGAAGCAGAATATATGGTTCATTTACTTTGTCTAAGTGCTTAATTTTTCATTTCTTCTGCTTCTGAGTAGTTCATAGCATGTGCTTACAGGGATACAGTACTTAAATATATATGGCCAACAGATAAATGCATCATCTGTTATCTATTAGGCATATATAATCATCATTGACAAATATTGTTAATTTATTTCTTTGGAATCTTACTTGTAAAACACTGTTCTGTTCTCACATATTTACTTTGGCAGACTCACAGCAATGCAAAGGCCAGAAGAAAAATTAAAAGATCCCAAGTATGTTACAGCTTCAGTTTCAGAGTTTCACTTAGAGACATGACTTGATAATTTTGAGTATTTAGCTTTTGCAATATTAAATGCAGCAAGTATCAATACTAGCTGTGCTTAACTTTCCTGTACATATCTACAAATATATATTCACTCTCATTATGCCTCTATTTGGGCATCAGACACTTTTATCCATGAATTTTAAGTATAGCATTCTTTCTGCACTCCTTTCTAATTATGAGGTTCAACAGAAATGAGCAATCTTGTAATTCTACTCATGATTTATAATTTCAGAAAACCCTAGGTGCAAACCTATATTCCAAATATCCTCATTTAAAAATGGACTGCTGTAATTATATGATCATTTCATTTCAAATCTGCAGGGGACAGTAACTCAATATAAAGCATGAAAAAATTAATGAGAAGCTTAATTATAATAATATCATTAAATCCTAATAAGAGAAAAAGTCCAACTTCACTTTATTTTAGCTTGGACACCTAATATAATTGTATTACAGTACAGTAGCAATATTTTCTGAATTTTTAGAGAAACTAATAATGTAACAGTAAAGGCTGGATAATCTTCCTTTTCCTTTCCCTTTTTTTCTTTTAAGTATAAGTAAAAAAGGAAAAATAAAACCTCTTCACAGGGTATAGGTATGTGGACAAGATGTAATACCATTTATCTAATATCAGCCACAGATTTCCCATCAATATTTATCACTTCACTCTACCAGAAATTTTTAGCAACCATTGCATATTTTTTCACAAAAATATAACTGTTCTTTCACCATTCAGGGGGTAAATACCCTCATTCATAGTGGCTCAAGACAGGATCTTTGAGATGCATTACCTTCTACTTTAAAGAGCAATATACAAATGATAACAGTCAAACTTCAGTTACCATGGCTACAGAATGAAGGCTGGTACAATCTTATTCATGGTTTATTAATATTTACAATATATCAGAATTTCCCTATTTTTTCACATTTACAATTCAGATACTTTACAGAAGTTATTTATAAAGAGCACAACATTCCTGAACACACAGCCCTGCTGGTGACAAATGTTTAAACGTGGAGTGCATTAGTGTGGCATCAGACATTGTCAATAATGCATGCTCACCACCATTTAATTATTTTGAAAACATCTGTTGAAGTAAAATATGTTCCAGAGGGGAATAAGGAAGTCAAGTGCATTAGTGACTGTGTTAACCATGTTTCACTCTGTAACATAGAAAACCCTAAAGGGAAGACCAGGATTGAAGGACATTGGGAGAATGTTAAAATTCATCTTCACTTTTAGTTTTTGTAGCTAAGGAAGTGGTTTAGCTAAACCTTTTGTGTAGGGTTGGTTTTCCAAGAATTTTTAAAATAAGGCTAAAATATTGTATCTAAATGTGTAATGGAAATCCTTTATTTTTTCCATAGGACATCTGAATCTATTTCATTTGTCTTCTGAGAGGTCCTAAACAATTAGTGACACAGTGTGATGCCATTTTGCAAGTGAAGATTACCTTACTCTTGGCTCTAAGTGAGGGAGAGCTACTAAGCTTCCTCTCCTTAGTCCTTTTGCCTTCCTCTCATACAGTGTTTGGTTTCACTCTAGAAATAAACAGCTTGTTTCCTTTTCAGCCTTGCTTTTCCTAACTTACTCCAACTGCTAGAAACAATTTAAAAAAATAGAACAAAACAAAATTAAAAATCATTCCATGGTTGGTTTCAGAGCCTGATGTAAATAAGTTTATGTATGGGTATTTAAAACGTATCTAACTACTAACATTTCATCATACCATTTTTCATAGACTGTTTAAGGAAGAAATGTTGGATCCTTATTGAGACGCTATCTGACATATCCCACTCAAATAATTCTCTTGTCGTACATTTTTTACGAACAACATCAACCATCATTGTCAAGTTAACTTAGTGGGTCATAATTAACGGTACAAAGAGCTAATAGACTTCCAGTCAGGGTGTGCCAATACAGATATGCCACAGGCAGTGCAGAGCAGCAGTCTTAAATTACGTTGTCATGAATTTAGAAACAGACGGCACATTCCTCTAACCACTGCACAGAGAGGAAGGGAGCCAAATAATGAATACAACAGCCCAGGAAGTCACCCTCAGCAATTAAACTTCCCTGGAAGTCCACGAAGCTAGTCAGTGGTGATAGCCTGGAGCCTCCAAAGGACAATGTAGAAGGTCCAAGCAAGGTACTCATTGGGGAGCTGAGAGCAGCACCCACCAGGGAACAGTCAGTGCTGACCTGAAGGGATCTACCTTAGCTGAAAATGCTACCAAAGTGGAAAATAAAGCTGGACTGAAACAGCAATAAAGGGGAGCTTTCTGAAGAACAGGTAAGATTATGGTCATGGAGAGAAACTTCCAGCATGGGAGAAAGTATGAAATTTCAGGGAGGAGGAAAACTCAGGTCGAAGTCAGCAAAGAAAAAGAAAAGGAGGGCAGTACACTGCACCAGGGAGGCTGCAGGCTGATGTACTCCCGAGGTGGCAGGAGAGGGCAGACTCCTGTCTTTAGGCAATCAGTAATGAACACAGCCTGGGGTCCTTGGCTCCCCCAGCCCGGGGAGAAGGGACTGATTCTTCCAGAATTATTTGAGCCCACTTGAGATGTGATTAATTTTCCGAAGGGTAAGCATGTCTGTCTATTGACTGTAGGGGAAACACAGTTGATGAGATTCCTGACTGAGGCCCTGTCATTTACAGTTCAAAGTTTGGCGAGATGAATCCAGGCTGGGAGTATATGGGGTTAATGGTCCTATATCTTTATCTCACCAGGCAGCCAGTACTAGTGTTAATAGCGGGAACTCTCTGAAAGCCATTAGAGGAATTCTGGGGAGCTCTACTGCTTCGTGGTCCCTTTCATCAGCCTCTTTAGTATGACAAATAGCTTGAGGCTGCCTACCAGCCAGTTATTTTTAAAGGTGTGTGAAAGTGGTTAGAAACATCTGTTCAAAGCCACCATTTTGAACTGTCTTTTCAATGAGGTAAAAAACCCCATCAACCTAATTTAAGCTGAATAGGCATAACTACATTTTCACCAATACATTTTTTCCATTTCTTGATTTTTCACTTGTAAAGCTAATTTGTCTGTATAAACTAGATCTCCAGCCAAGAAAAGAACACTTAGAAGAAAACTAAGCTTTCTGTGTATGTAAGTCTGGACTGCACAGGTGATAATCACCCTTGACTCCAAGTTACCAATGAAAAATATCAGCTCTTTTACCAGATTTTTGAAAATATGAGAAGCAGCTTGTGGCTACATTCTACATTCTCCCTATTCCCCTCTGCAGATAGGCGAGGAGAGGACAGATGTTTCACCACAACCCCCGGACCATCATAAATGAGTCAATACTAGAGAGAATGTTTATACCGAGGAAAAAAAAACTCCACAGAAAGATAGTAGCAGGGACTCCAGTATGGCACAATCACAAGTTCAATGAAGTGAACAAAGCCCTAGTTTGTGCTGAAAGGATGTTTCTAGGGAAAAGCTTTTGCAATATGCAATCACAGAGCAGGTAAAGAAATCACTGTTTTACTTGCATGGTTGTGGAGATGATCAAATAGTGTTAGCAATACTGCAATTCTTGAATTCCTGGACCTGGCACTTCACTTCTATTTTGTCTTTTTCCAAATCTCAGCACATTGTTTTCAGAAATCAAGTCTGTTATATGTTTTGTTGTACATACTATAAATGTCTTAGTCACATACATATATGATGCAGTTGTTTATTTTCAGCTGTTTGTTGGGCCTTCTTTATGTTATTCCAGCTTCTGAGGTTTTTTGGTGTCATTTGAAATACGACAGTTTAGAAATAGTTACAATAGAGAACTGACTGCATGTAGTGTTTTTTCCTACTACTTCATATTGAAAACATACTGTTTGTTATTTAGTTCCAACTTTGAGTTCTTTAAAATGGAACAGTCGGAGAATACGCAAAAGTTTCTGCCAGTGAATTCTTTCCATACACACTCAGTTAAAAAAAAAAAAAAAGAGAAAAAAGAAAGTCTGCATATTTAACATAATTTAACATCTCTACAGCCTGAGCAATTATCCTAATAGCAGGGAACCAAGGCCTACTGGTAAGTTTTATCCTCCCTTTGTCAGGCTTGTTTCTTTGATATTAGTATCTAGATGCATACCACAGGGCGAAACTAGGCTTTATTAAAGGAGGGTCAGCATTCTGTTAATCTAATTTAAAAGCATTAAGGGGAGTAGAGGAGCATTAATTGATTTGTTGGGAGGGTTCTGACTCCAGCCAACCTGATCTTGCTGTTTACACTCTCTCTTCATAGACTATATTGAAAAAAACCTACTTGAGCTGTAGTACAATATGTATTGTATTTTGTATTTAATTAAAAAAAATCCTATAGCAGATGTTGACACAGATATATTACATAGCAACATGTCTTTATGAATGCAGTGACTAAAGTGAAGTGATTAAAACATCACAACTTTCAGTAATCAGCAACAATTCAGTTTTAACGTAACAGTAATAACTCTGGAAAAACTAGTCTCTAGCACTAAGAAATTAAACTGTCTCAGTAGCATGGAGCAGGCTGCTTGCAGAAAGAATTACGTGCTATGTAAATGTAGTGCTACCAGGACAATCTTGAAACAAATGAGAAAAAATATTTCTGGACTTGCCTGGATATTTTTTGGATGATGAACTAAACATCACAAACTGTTAAAATTGTTGACATTTTCTACATTTACCAATGAAATTTTTTGCAGTTCAGATTCTAAAGTATACTTGGAGGACACGGTCCTTTGTTTCATAATTTGTTTTTCCCCATGACTCCTATCTCCTCTCACCCTTCTCTTTTATATGCAATGAAAAAGAGCTAAAAGAACAAAGGTAAATTTTGTAACAGCCTGGAGAAAAAAAAAAGATGGAAGTAGTTCTCTGTGCATAAAAAGCATGGACACTCATTTTTATGGATTCATACCAAAGATTGATGAAGTTGGCATTTAAGAAGGTGCAGTCTCTGATGGAAAATGTGATTGAAGTTTTCCCACAGTGGGAGCTTTTACTGGGTTTCCTTCTGTGTGGATTCTCTCCACGTGAGCCTTTTCTTCAGTGAGGACAGTAATAAATGTCTACCAATGTCTATTTTGACAAGGCTTGTAGGAGTTATTCTCTCTAACAAATCTACTCCTCTGTCATATTTGGGTGACTCTGGCCAATGAATGAAAAATTACTGGAGGAATGACAAGCATGCATATTCATGTGTGATAGTAAGGTTTTGTTGGGAGAAATGTCAAATACCCAAATATTTCCAAAATCTAAATTTTGAAAAATAAATGTACTTAAAAATTTTGTGAAGAAAAATTTATCCTGGTAATTTTTGACTGTATTTTCAGGTGCTTCAAGCAAGATCATAATAAATTATTTTCAAAGATTTTGATGCATGAACTTGCAAATACATAAGTCTCTTTACAGATTGTAAGCAGTAAAAAAAAAGAAGTAAAATTATTTCACATCTATATGTTATCAGTTCTATATACTGGAGGAACTGATTAAACTCTTGATTAAACTGATATCAGTTGGCTGCAATTAATCAAATGAGTATGAATTCAGATTTCTACACAAGGTATTTTGTGTAACAGCAGTAATTTGGGCATCCAGAGATTTAACCTTGCATAATACATTAACTGAGAACATATCTATGCTTCTGACAGAGATCCTAAAAGAAGGAAATAATCACGAAAGGACTAGAACCCTTCCTGAGAAGGCTCCAGGTCTATTAAGATGACAGACAATTGTCTGTGTCAAAGCTAAGGGAACAGCTCCTAGACACAATATAAAACCTCCTCACTTACGTTGCAGTGGACCACCAAATCTCTAAGGTAAATAGCCGTAGTGGAGGAGCCCACACTCCCAAGGACTGAGAAGGAAAAGACTTAACTGTGTCACTTTAGGTGCATGGCATACTGGCAAGAATTTTCCTGGTGCTTGAGGTTAACTGTGTGGAGTTTTCTATTCCACATATCCCTAGTCAAAGAAATGCAGGGTACAAGAAATTAGGTACTTGTGAGATACGACCATAGTCAAAGTCATTCACTCACGCTGTGTCCTGGCTCTGACAGGAGCACCCACCTTTTATAAAGCTTTCCACCAGTCAGAGAGCTTGAGAACCCAAATCTCAGGCATGGGCTTTAGACACCAGCCTTCTCAGGGAGTCCTGAGGAGCTGCTGCTGCTCTTCAGGTGACATGGGGAAGAACGGAGAGAGGGCTACCAAATATTTTTCTGGAAACCACAAACAGTCTAGGGAAAAGGTCAGATGCCACAGCTTTTCTAGCCCAGCAGCAACTAGGCTGCTTCTTTTCACCCACCCACTCTTAAGGGCACAGTGGCCCGTCCTTGTTGCGGGCGAGAGGAGAGTGTCTACTGAAAATGCTGTCAATCTCTGGAGCTAGTGCGTCCCCTTGCCACATGATTGCTCTGGGTCTCAGCTCTTTGAAGTCATCTCCCACTGAGTGACAAAGAGATTGTCCAACTAGAAATACTGCCTCTTCATGGGAGACATTTATCTGCCCCTCTTACTATGGGGTAAGAAGTTGCTTTACTTCTTCTCCAGCCCTCTCTTAGAGAATCATTCCATTTGGAATTTTGGTGACTTCAGTTGGTCTCAATAATAGCTATAATGAAATACTGAAATTCTATGCTAGAAAGAAGACATATGGGGAATAAATGTGGTGATCTACTCAGGTATCATAGAATCATAGAATCATAGAGTCATAGAATCATAGAATCATAGAATCATAGAATCATAGAATGTGTTGGGTTGGAAGGGACCTTTAAAGGTCATCTAGTCCAACCCCCCTGCAGTAAGCAGGGACATCTTCAACTATATCAGGTTGCTCAGAGCCTCATCAAGCCTGGCCTTGAATGTCTCCAGGGATGGGGCCTCCACCACCTCTCTGGGCAACCTGTTCCAGTGTCTCACCACCCTCATTGTAAAGAACTTCTTCCGAATGTCTAATCTAAACTTGCCCTGCTCTAGTTTAAAGCCATTACCCCTCGTCCTATCGCTACATGCCCCTGCAAACAGCCCCTCCCCATCTCTCCTGTAGGCCCCCTTCAGGTACTGGAAGGCCGCTATAAGGTCTCCCTGGAGCCTTCTCTTCTCCAGGCTGAACAACCCCAACTCTCTCAGCCTGTCTTCATAGGAGAGGTGCTCCAGCCCTTTGATTGTCTTTGTGGCCCTCCCCTGGACTCACTCCAACAGGCCCATGTCCTTCTTGTGTTGAGGGCTCCAGAGCTGGATACAGTACTCCAGGTGGGGTCTCACGAGAGCAGAGGGGCAGAATCACCTCTCTGGATCTGCTGGCCACGTAGATGTCTCTCACGAAAGTAAAGTTATTTACCTGCAGTTAATACCCTACAAAGATCAATTTTAATTGAATAAACAGTTTCCTACTTCTACTCAATATACAAGAGTTCTGCTCTTTTGTTTGTTTGTTTGGGGTTTTTTTATCTGATTTTTTTAATCTGATTTTTTTATCTGATTTCTGAGTAAATTGGTGAAAATTTAAAATATAGCTTCATGAATACTAAACCACAGCATTTTCAAACACCTGTTTCAATTATGTCTGCTTTTCAACTTTAGACAGGTCAGTTTTTATTTAATTCAGCATTTAATGCCGAATCTTTTAAAGTCTGCCTTAATATACAGCAGCGTTTGCCTTTCATGTTTATGTAATGAGAATGTCACTGCCAAATAAACTGGTGGAAAAAAAATCATACTTTTTGATTTTGCAACCTTGAAATAGTTTTCATTTCTGTTTTCTTAAACTGTTTTCATATGTAAAATAAAGCAAAAAGGAGGCAAAACTCACAGCTGAAAACCTGCTTTCCTGCAGTAAAAGATGGTTTGTCACACTAAAGACATTTCAAAGTATCTGAAGGCTGAGGCTCAGACACTGAACTTGGAATGGGGTACCCCAGTTAACTCGTGCAGTTTAAATTCTTACATCTTTTGTACAGGTCTGCTATTATGTTACTCTTAACGAAATCTGTGGAAGCCAGAAGACAGCCCTTAAAAAACCAAATCCATCACTGAAAAAGAGTGGTGTATTTTGAAGATCCCTCCACACTTTTTTTTTTTTTTTTTTTTCCTCTGGAAGCCATGATTCTTCAATAATTCAGGAGGAGCAAGAACCAGCAGATCTTACAGCATATTTGATGTGCCAGCAAACAGAGTGGAGATTGTTTCATTTCAATTAGCCCCTTTGTTGCCAACAAAAGACTGACAAACACACTGAGAGAGGGACAGGCATATGGCACTTTTGCTTTCCACTTTGCGTTTTATTTGATGATAGTCCTCTTATCACAGCCTCTCGCCAATTCCCCCACCTCGTGCCCGCTTCCTCCTTTGCCATACTTTATCTACTATTGTTCTCCTTGTATCATCTTACTTGGGATCAAGTGATTCTCTCCAGCACAAAAATAAGAAGACGTATTCTTTTTCAGCCTCGTCTGATCTCCCAGGCTAATTGGCTCAGGTGTAAACCAAGCCAGCAGGGCTGCGACTTTGATGTGACACTTTAGAGCGGCGCACCTGGTAACATCCCTGTTTGTGTGTCAAATACCAGCCGGCCTTGCCTGCTGCTCAAACCCAGCTAATAAAAACGCTAGTAATCACGTTGTATTACAAGGCTCAAATTCATGCTGTTACTTTATTGCAAGGTTGTCATTAATTTTGCAGGGTGAACCTGGAATCCGATCTGACCTGTTTTTAATAAGTGTGGGTCTGTGTGCAAGTGTGTAAGTGAGTGACAGAAAGGTGACTGCCAGCTGTTTCTTCTTTACATACGGTGTTAGCCTTTGCTTTGATCAATAATGCTGTTTCACTTTAAAAAGAAACTCATTTTGTAAGGATGCAGAAGAGGGGCCTTCCTACCTCCCTTGTCCCTGTGGTTTATTTGTAAAGCATACACAATTAGGGAAAGGTCAGTCAACAGTAAGCAATATCTTACTGCTTTGCTAGAGATTGTTCGCCTCTTTTGCTCTGTAGAGCTGGACCCGTCGTTGAACAGTTGTCTTATTACTGTTGCTTGTAATGGTATTTGGTAGAATTACAGACCTCAGTAAAGCCAGGGAAAAATAATAATAAGTTTTTAAAAATTGCAAAACAAGGCCACGTCTAAAATGGAAACGTCAAAATTCTTCTGAGTCACTAGCACTCTTTTCAATTCCAGTCCAGTAGAAATATAATTATATTTGCATATAATATATATATATAAAGCTATACCTATATATGTGCACATACACCTTTGAGTTTTAAAATACCAAATGTTTTCATTTTGACTGTGGGGAAAATGTTCAGTCTTCCAAAACTCTGTGTAACTATAACCATAAATGCCTTCAATATTTAACAAAGATGTTATCAATAATGAATTTATTGTCTGATCAGACAGGAGCTGCTCGAATTTGTATCAGTAAGTTAGGAATGTGGGATAACAATAAGATTTTATTTTTGGATACGGAATTTTCCTCAAATGACTTTTGAACATTGATGTTACTCCTTTTGGTCACAATGGGGAAATATTTTTGAACGCTGATAGATAGAGACACATCGCACAGAAGTTAAAATCCATGAGAACTTGGAATAAGGTAAACAGATGAATGGCCTTTTTGAAATTTAATGAAAATGGTAACTAATTTCTGGAAATACTGGGGAAAAAAATCTAAAATCCCTAAATTGAAAATTAAAGGGAAAAAATCATTGAAGGTGGAGAAAATATGCGTCGTATTTTCCCTTTTCTATTTTTTGTCATCTTTTTTTCTTCCCCCACCCCCCACCCCCCCGCCCCAAATCCATGGAACACAGATTTTGAGCTTTCAGTTTTACAGCATGGCAAGGAGTCCTTAGAAGAATACTGGAAATTAGCAGCTCAAACTGAACTCCTCAGCATCACAAAGTGAGCCATTCAGTGCTCTATCTGCACTGCAGGCACTCTGTTCTCTGCAATGACTAATAAAACTCAGTCAGATCTTCCCATAACAGAGGTGTTTTGTACTGCCATAAATAAATTCATGCAAGTTGAAATCCACTATGCTTATAGACAAGAGCTGTAAATTCACAATGCCCAAACCATGAGTTATTCAAATATGAAAATAATAGTGGTCTACGTAAAGAATTTTTCTGGTAAAAATTTTCCATATTTTACAAACAGTAACTTACTCTTAGGCTCAATTATATTTAATCCTGTTTTGAATTGTCTATGCAAAATGGCTGAAAAACACATTGATGGTACATATGGCGAAGGAAACTGAAAAAAACCCTCAGACACTGTCAGTAAAATCAGAGACAAGGTGAGGTAAAAACACTTTACATCACCTTTACATCATCAATACACTCATGTAAAAAATGCAAGAGTAAAGCAATCCACCTGATCAAAAAGTAACCCAAATTTTATATAAATATATAGCTCATAGAAAGCAGAAACCTGAAAAACATTCAATAAAGAGACAACAACAGTTTAACACAGTTTTGAATTGTATGTTTTGTTGCCTGTCCATTTCAGGTTACTTAATCTGTAACATTGCATCCTTTTCCGATCACTTCATTATTAGAAATAGAAAGAGAAATTGGGGGTAGCTCAACGGAATGCAAAAAAAAAAGTAAATCAACTAGTAGGTGGAAGTGACTGGTTTGCAGAGCAAATTTACGTCAGAAGCTTCATGTCTTTATTGCAATAGAAGTTTTTAGGGTTTTGCATTTGATTCCTGCATTGGCTTTAGTGAGAGCATTAATAGACTCACAGAAACACCTGTGAGGCAGGCAAAGATCAGAAGAGTAAAGTCACAATCGAGGGATATTTTGAGAAAGTGAGAGCAAAACATTAACTATTACTGTAGAAAGTGAGATAAATGTTGAGTATAAGGAAAATATTTCATTGCAGTTTGGTTTCCACACTAGTGAAAGCGTTGAAATGCTTTGAAACCTGCACGGAACAACCCAAAGCATCCCAGTGATGAAGAAGGAAAAGGGGGAGACAATTTCTGTCCCGCTTTCCTGACTGTCTAAAGGTCTGGGACCACTGAAATAAGTCTTACTCCTTTCTTTCCTCTTAGAAAAATTCTGTGCTCCGTCTTTAATCCCCATCGTGGAAATGGTTTCAGAAACCACTTCTTATCTACCTCCCAAAGTCAGAAGTGGAGTGTCCCCTCCCTTGCATAAGTAGATTTTCAATGTTCTCTTAAAATACCAAGTGGTATTGGGAATGGAAATCTGAGAAGAGATATCTACTTAGACTGCTAATAAAAAGCAGCTGGAAATCACATCACTGTTGTCTACTGCAACAAGTTACAGTGTATGATTTGTTGTTCTTGTTATTGTTGCTGATTGATGGAAATATAAAAACAAATCTTCATCGTAGTCCTGCTCTGTGTCTCCTGGCACAAGGCTGTAAGAGACTCTTCTGGTTTTTTGGTGACCTATCCTTGTGGATCTGTAGGAGTACATTGTGCTTAAAGCAAGTGATGAAGTGGGAATTAGCTTTCGTGAGAGGCAGAATCAAATTAATGAGGAAGACACTACGTATTATCTTTCCATAGTGAAACGATTGTTGCTTAGTTTAATGATTGAGAAAAGATAATTTCTTAGTATCTTCCAATTTTTAAATTGATGGTAGGAGTCAAGGGAGAGGTAGAAATCGCATAGTTGAACTGAAATGTTTTTGTTCATTTGATGCATTTCTATTACTGTTTGAAGGAAAAAAAATTATTTTAAATATGGCAATTCTACCTGTATTTTGCACCTTCTCATTGCCTTGGCTTTTTTTTTCCTTTTTAAAATTTTTTTTAAAGCATAAATACTTAAAAGTTCTAGTTTTCTCTTGGATTTACAAGTAAACATAGTGGTTATTTGAATGAATAAGTTATTTAGATTCTTATTGACATGATCCTGAGCCTGCATTTTTTCTGGTATTCTTTGAAGAAATACCCTTGTGCACTCTTGACATTTCCAGGGTGGCAATGAAACAGTGTGTCTTGGAAGAGTTTCAAAACCTGGCCTTTGGATTTTAAATATTACTGAGGGTAGGAAAGCCTGCAGAGGAAGAAACTATTTCAACTGTCCACCCTTATTCCTGCAAACAGTACTAATTAACAAAATTAAATGAAATTAAATCAGTGTTTGTCTGGTACAAAAGGAACAGGCTAAAAGAATATGTGAGACATTATAATATATGCATGTTTTATTAAAATAATTATGGGCCAGATTCCATCCATTACTTAGGCACTTTATTCACTAATAAGGCTCAGTAACTCAAGCGAGGGCCAGACACCTGTTTAAGGAGGGTTTAGTGTCTGGCACTGGAAAGTCCATACTTCTGTGCAGCTGCCCCTCTTCTGCATCTTTTTCTGTAGTCTTCTATGACGGAGCAGCTTCTTCACGATGAGTATCTTTCTCTTCTGCATGCAACACTTCTGCGTGTGTTCATGTGTTCCCTTCTAGGGGATGCTTTCTCACACTGTGGAGCAATACATAATCTGCATTGCTAATAACGAGGATGCCAGTTTATCATTCTTCACAAAGTGAACTTCCTTAAGTGGCATGTTCATATGTATGTAAAGATTACTGTAACAAGTACCGTCATGGCTACTGGTCTAGTCACGAACATCCAAGAGAGGTGGAAATCCAAGCACTTACCCCAAGTCGGAGCAACTCTCCCCAGCCCTGCCAGCAGACAATGTTCTGGAGAGTGTAGCTAAGATCACTGGGGTATTGCCTGTGAAATATTTTATAAAAGCTTTCTTTCATGGAGGGTGGAAAGAAGAATTCCCTTCTTACATCTCTCTTACTTGCTCCAGCTAAGTGTATTTGAAAATTCTCATACAATATTTCTAGAGAAACAATCAACATAGATTTTCGGGGGGTTAGAAAAAATATTATTCAGTTATCTGTTTCCCTTTTCTGAAGCGTATGAAGTCTGATCAGCAAATTTGCAACAATGGTAATGGTATAGAGTAATTATTTAATTTTTTAAAAATCTATTGTTAATTTTTTTTAGACCGCATTTATTTCTTTCCCAAAACACAAGTGAAAAAACAATGTCCTCATACAACTTTCAGCCTCTTTCAGTCTGTACTTTTGGATAAGGTTTCACACTGCAATTTTCAGCGTTTGTCAGAAGACCTGTGGGATACATGCCATTGAGAAGGGAATCCCAAAACGACTGACTACAGCAGATTGCCCAGTATGGTTTAAGTGACAACACGCTCCTTATCTTTCTAGGGAAAGTTTCTGAGAAGAGTGTGGCAAACTTTTAAGATGGTGGTTAATGTACATGTAAGTGTCTATTGAAATTAATTTTTGAAAAAGTTTGGGCAGTAAATGTATTTTAATA
Source organism: Chroicocephalus ridibundus (assembly GCF_963924245.1). Classification (NCBI taxonomy): domain Eukaryota; kingdom Metazoa; phylum Chordata; class Aves; order Charadriiformes; family Laridae; genus Chroicocephalus; species Chroicocephalus ridibundus. The sequence continues at coordinate 100,182,420 of NC_086285.1, forward strand.
ATAGCTATTCTGCTCCTCCAACAAATGTCCAGCCCTACCCATTCTTTAGAAGCACGCTTTATTATATTATTTGCATTAATCCATTCTTTATTTGGTTGTTTATTTGTTTGTTTTAATGAAAAACCTGCCTCACTGCTCTCTCTGGAGTAAGCAACAGAAACAAAAGAAGCCAGCCCTGCCTAGTTTTTCTGGTTAACTTAAATCTGCAAGGAGAAGCTCCATTCACTAGAACAGAAACTCCCTACACAAGTCAGAAATGTAAATTTTTCAGAGCCAATTTGTTTGTGTAAGATTTTGTGTTCTCTTTTGTTTTTCTTGTTTGCTTTCTTTTTCTTTTTTTCCTAAAGGTGAGAAACTTTATTCTGGTCTACCTCCCACCATTGACCCGGTAGCACATCATTGTATTTTCTTATCTGTTTGATTTTCATCACTTTCTCTTATCTATTTTACAAAATATATGCACGATCCTTTCACCCTTAAGGCTAACACAGCAGTAGCGCATTCAGTCTCCACAAATATCATTTATTTTTGGTGTTTTGGCTCTGAATGCCAGCCAGACCACTAAGCAGTTAGACCGCTGATCACAACTATGGATGGTGAATTAACCACAGAAAGGTTTTACCACCATTCTGTGATGATCAGTCTTTCTGCAGAGGGTTTTTTCCTATTTCTGCTACACTCCTTTAAACGACTGGGTCAACTGCAATCCCAGGAGGGAGGGAGAGTCTGCCTCTTCCCTTAGAGAGCAAATGAGCATGTTGGGGCAGAAAGATTTGGAGACCTCAGGGTGTGGTGGAAATAACACAAACCTGGGAGTGTGCAGTTCCTGCAGAGAGATTGAGAGACCACAGGAAAGAGCAAGGATCAAACAGGCAGGCTTCTGAGGGGATGAAAATAAAGTAGCAGGGCCCAGAGGGGACAGAGGCAGAGCTTTCTGCAACTCAGAAAGCCTCTGAATTGCTTGCCTAGGAGAAAGACACGCAGTGGGTAGGCAGACAGCTGACTGTAGAAATCATTTTAGTTCCCATTCTGTCTTCCCTGCTTGCTTTGAGTTCACTCAAATAATGTTTCTTACAATTATAATTGCTATTATTATTAATAGTGGCACTAATAGAAGCTTTTGGTCTCTTCTTGGAACTCCTTTTCAGAGATGGTGTAGCTAGAGCCACCTCAAGATTTCAATCAATACAAAGTCCTGCCACAGGAACACATCAGACAATGTATGGATTGTAGAGAAAAATGAGTACCCTACCTAGGCTCAGTACTCAGATCCATTTCTTCTAAAAACATTGTTACATTTTAATCTGTTTTGTCTTGTGCAGCTCTTGTATTCAGATGAATCGTGAGTTAAGTTTCTAGTCTACCTCCCAAAATTTATGAAGAATCCTAAGAAATCAAGAAAAGGAGGGAGGTGGCCTTCCCTGGGGAGAATCAGAGTAGCTACTGTTAGTTTTCCTGCTAAATAACTTCTGACTCGAATGAAATCACAGTGTATTCCACATCTAGCAGTATGTGCTTTAAGACAAAACAGGTAGTGCTGGTCAATTTACCAGCTACCCCTTTCCTTATTGGTATAGCCTGATGACCAATTAGGCTGTGCTTGGCATTTTTAATAACACAGTGGGTTTTTTTTGTAACAGAACAGTTTTATCTTTCTCTTGCTTATGGAACCATCCTGTGGGGTCTTTGAACCCTTTAAAGATTGTAACACAGCTGTGCATTGGGTAACCATATTTTATTATTGTTTTGGTTTTGAGGACTTAATTCTGCCTCCGACAGTATGAACCTCATGATATTTTTCTAACATGTTTATAATTATCAACTGTAATACTAAGTGCATTGAATAAAGATGATTATGTTCCTTTACAGCATAAAATGTGATTAAAATTCATCTATCTTTTTGGTATTTTTCATATTACTGTCATTCTTGTATAGCCCCCCATGCATCCTAACCCTCAAGTTTCAGTATTTGATGCCCATCTAATCTGAAATCATTTCCTTCCTTGTTTTCCCTCCTCCATTATTATTCACCCTGAATTTGAAACTATCTTTAATTTTATATTCTTTGCACTTACTATTTTCCATAATATGTGAAAATTCACCCCATCCCTTTGAAAAAGTGATTGTTTAGCTGCTGCTTACCCAAATAGTGAGCTGGGTGAAGCTGTGACACAGTACAGTGTTTGTCAGAGAACCTGGGAAATTTCGTTGACCCATAGTTTTATTTTCCTTTGGTGTCTTCTTTCTTTTGTGTCTTTTGATTTCTTATTTTACATTCTGCTACTGTGTCTCAGTGACTCAGCTTGTACTTTGGATTATTTTCTCTGTGTGTTATTTTTCTGAGGATATTTGTCCTGTTTTGTTTCTTCTTTACATTTAAAGAGGTCAGTTTGTATTTCCTGCTTTGAGAAAGTCCTTAATATCATCCATTTCCTTCTTTACCCTTAAGCAAGCTATGACAGATTGTGAAACATTTGTCCCTGTCTGCTCTCCAAAGTAGTTTCTAAGTTGTGGTTCTATTTGTAGAAAGGATTCAAAGGTTTATAGATGTATTAACGGTTTAGAATCTGAGAGCATTTTTCTTTGTTTTTCATGATCACACCCCTCCATTTTCTCAGAATTGTCCAGTTGTATCCTTCCACACTCACATCTTTACTTTAAAACACAAATCTGACACTTGCTTGGTTTTAGTCAGATTTTTCTCTGTACTAAGTTCTTCTAAGTAGACTTAAATTTTATGAAATTTTATCTCTTTAAAGATAATTTGGCTAAGTTTCTCTTCTTTTCTGTAGTATATGCCATTTCCCACTCTGATATCTGGCTGTAGATGGCTCTGTATCCTTTACAATATTCAAGTGTAATCACTCCTTTCATACTTATATTAGTTTGTTTTTTTTAATGAAAGCTAAATTTTTTCAATAAAAGAATGTTTCAATAAAAGAACGTTTTCAATAAAAGAACGTATGTTAAAAAACGATCCTATTTCCTGTAAGTCAGCCAAAGGCATTTCATGCTGTCCCTTCCTGGTCACTCAGTGTTTTCTGTCAATGCTTCGCCTTTACTAGAGTTTTCATTTTGTGTCTGTTTTCATTTCCAGCACATTTCTTTTTCCTTCCACTTTTCCTGCAGATTAACTACTACTATTCCTGTCTTGCAGATTAAGACCTTGAAGTTCACAATGGCCTTTTTTTTTTTCTTCAAGCATACTACATCTGAAGAAACAGTATGAAGTTCTCCAACCTTCTAATTCTGCTACATCTTTACGTTCATGCATAATAAGGTTGAGCATACAGCTATCGGTGAAAGCTCTCTCTTCAGAGTATATCAAAAGACTGTAAATTTTTCGTATTTTCCCATTCCATTCACATGCACGCATTTTGTCAAGTAATTTAACCATTACTGAACTCTGAGCTAAGATTTTCTTGATCTACTCAAACTAAAATGCATCTTTTCTTGTCCTGATGCAATTAATTAAGAATGCATTAACATAAGAGTATTTACCTTTTTCTGTAATGTATATTATATTGTACTCATTAAGGCTGATTTTCATTTTCTAGTTCATTGTTCCTGATCACTTTACCAGATTAACTTGTTCCAAATATTCAAGTTCAGAGATCATTGTGAGGATAAACCTGAAATAACTTTGTGGTATCATGCTTCTCTCCTTTTCCAGATCATTAGAATACAAATGAGCAGTGCTGATCTTTGGGCAGGACACTGAGGCATCTTGATTTCGCTCTTTTCCCACCGTGAAACTGTTTATTCCCCCTCTTCTTGTCAGTGGTGCTGCTTGCTGCAACAGTCTTCATCAAAAGGACCTTCCCCAAAGACTTTGTGAAGGTTCTTACACACTGCTTTAGGCAGTTCTCCTTTACCCACCACTTTGTTGATACTTTCAACCAGACTTAATGTATTTTTGTACCCTTACTTGTACCTCTCCTCGTACACACATGTTCTGTATTAAGTGATGCCTTACTTTGCTCAGCTACTTCCTAACCCTGGTTTCATGCAATTACCTTCACAAATAGACCGTTTCAACTCTCTTTATGCAGGGCTCCTCTTTTGTTTTCACCTGGCCTTCCCTGACCTGATCTCAGTGAGGTCAAGAGCTGTTCTGAAATCCCATTAATCCCAGCCAAGATTACACCACATCTGGCCATCAGTATTGGGTTAGCTGCTGTCTTCAAATACTGCATGATCGTCTGTTTCTGTAACTCACCACAGAAAATCTTGTATATTAAGGAGTCTGGAAAAGCTAAAGAGCACATGGACAAAGATACAAGCATTTGCAAAGGTTCATGAATGTCAAACTTCTTTTTTCCACAGCTTGACTTCTTTTTTATATTCCTTCCCTCACAAATACATTGAAATAAGACAATTTTTGAAAACACAGCTTGAAGTAAAATATTACAATAATCAAGACTTTTTGACAAATTACAAAACCCATTTTGAATTCCCCAGGCTTAAAATATTTGAGGATAAACTTAAAGAGAATTAACAAAAGTCTCCAAGAATATAAATGTGCAGTTTGAATGCTCAGACTACTGTAACTCTGTCTTTTAGTGAGATCATAAAGTTGTTAATTTTAAAGACATGCCAGATTATTTTTCTTTTTTTTTTTTTTTTCCCTCCTTTTTTCATGGGACCCTCACTGAAATGAAACCAGGAGAGTCACTCATAAAAATTCTTGTTATTTCCAGTGGGAGTTAAACCAATTTACCTTGCAATATCAGAAACAGAAAGACCATACTGAATATATTTCTAAGAATTGAGAGAAGAAGGACATTGTTTCAGAATCTTTCACTAATAGGAAAAATGCATTAAAACTACTGACAACATCAAGTCAATATTTGCCGCAACTGATTTTTTTGGAGACTCTAGTATTACAGCAGTTCATTTGAATCAGCTCAGTTGTCCATTAGCATCACTAGCTCCCGTCTGGTATTATCTGGGAGCAGCACTTAAGAAGATAGTAAAAGAGGACAAACTGTGCAGTAATTTCTACTTCCAACTTCCAAAGGAAAGCCAAGCTGCTACTTTTAATAGCTCTTGATGAACCTCTTTTCCCATGAGGTTGTCTAATTGCATTTTAACTCACATAGACTTTTGAAATGTAAAACATCCTGTAGCAGTAAGCTTCAGGTTTGTAGGGGAGAGGTGATTTCTTTTTTTTTAAGCTATATATATATCCTTAAAAGAGATACTTGGAGGAAATGGACAAGATATGTTTAAGAATGGAGGGGCTTTTACTTTTACAAAGAAAGGCAGAGATAAACTTGTCTTCAAAAGTTAAAAAGAAACTTCAAAGTCACCTTTTAAAAGCCACAGATCTGAGAGGAGGAGGCGGCTGCCACCAAGTAGACCAGCTGAGAGGAGCTGTACAAAAAACCACATCTCAGTACCTTTTTTCCCCCCCCTTTTGTTTCTTCATCAGACAAACTGTCATAAAAACAGTCTTTTTGCACTGTTACTTACCATTTGTTGCACTGCGGTTGGGACAACTTTTTTTTTTTCCCAGATTCACACAACTGCATCTGGGGAGAAAACAATCAACTCGGTTCTGCCTTGGCTTGTTTATCCTTATGGAAGTGTCATGCTCACAGAACAATTCCCTGGGTAGCCTGTTTATAATTTCTTTCTCATCTGGCCTGAATCTAGCTTTAGTACGGAAGTCCTTGGATCAGTGAGTGTGATGTATTTGGGGAACTGCTTGTATGGATCCTAAAAGATCCCCTTTCCTAAAACTTTTACGATAATCAGTAGAAGTTATAGTTTGCAAAAACACTTACCTAGCTTTTTTGCTGAAACAGGTATATCTCACAAAGGCTTATTTCTTGTCCAGTTAAGGGCACCGATTCATTTTTTTTCCTGTCTGCTCACTGACCTTTGATTGCCTGTCATGCACAACTCATCCTGATGGGGAATCTCCCACTGAATTATTTTTATACTAAGTGAAACACAAAAGAGTTTGTACTCTGCAACAGGAAGGAATGGCAGGCCTGGATTAAAAAATAGTCATGGCCCATGCACTGTTTCGAAAAATAGGTCCTTAAATAAATTAGGTATTTGTTGGCAATAAGAAACTGCTAACTTCACCAGATTCTCTGCTTCTTTTTATGAGAAAACAATGAAGTGCCCTTCCTCACTCCCCAGAGAAGAGTTGGAAAAGTCAAACAGGGCACATTTACCATGGAAAGTGCCTATGGCTAGCACATATTGGCAAGTGTCACTTGCGGGTGGAGCCAATGACTTGAGAGGTGGAAGGGGCCTTGGCTGTGTGTGACAACACAGTGGTGGAGTTAAAAACTTGTACAGATAACTAATTGGTAAGCACCGACACTGCTGTTCTTCATAGAAGGTGAAAGTTGGTCAGGTGGACCAAGAAGCATGAGTGCAAACCCTGGCCTGTTTTACGTCCCAGTCCGACTACATCGGGCCCGGGAGAGGTTCGCAATGATTCCAAGTGTGAAATTAAGATGCAAACGAGGTCAGATGCCGCTCACTGCAGGTTTGCAGGTTTATTGTTATTCCCCAGCAAAAGTCACTGAGACAAGTGATAGAGTAAAGGCAGAAAAGAGAAGCAATATTACAGAGCGTAACAAGAGCATAGTCACCACCACAGGCCTGATGATGTCTCAGCAGTCCTATGGACATTCAGTGGCATCCCATTGATCCATGGTTGATGCAGGCGGGTGTGTCTCAGTCCCAATTCCCAAATTGTGGTGGGTCACCACACCAGTTATAGTCCAGGTAGCCCAGGTCGGTCCATAGCTTGACCAATCAGCATGACGGTGGCCTTTGCCCAGCCAATTGTCATTTTACACTGTTGCCACATAAGCTTTTCCTGCCCCCTTGCTGTTTGGGCAGTGCTTGGCTTCAGCAATTTTGGAGTTAACAATACAGGGTCCAGTGGGCCCCGGGCTAGGCAGGGTCTGGCCACTCTGAAAGCCAGAGGCATACACCCTTTCCAGCTGGGGGAGCAACACACCCTCCTCAGCTGATGGCCATCTTGGGTAGTGACTGGCAAGCAGGAGAATGGTCTGCAGAAGGTGCTAAATAGATACAAGCAAGCTTCTTATTGGCCCGAAAGCCTGCCATTGATTTGCAGAAGCTTAAGCAAGCTTTGAGACAATTATTTTAAAGTTCTGGTCTTTCACACCTGTAGACCAGCCCACTAGGTTAGGAAGTTCTTCCTCTTCTCTCTAGCTGAATGTGGTAAAACTCCAGTGTCCTGTCTCCCAGTCCCACGCTGCAATTGCTGCTTCTGATTCTTTCCGCAGGGACTCCAGACTGTCTTTACTGCTTTCCAGAGTTCATGTAAAAAGTACCTTTGTTAATCTGCTACCCATGGGTGCAGACAGTTTACCCTTGACGACTCAGATATAGCTAGCAAAGCACCAAGTGATGAGGAGTCAGAAACAAGACTGACAGAGGCAGAGGGAATCCTGCATTACTCCCTTGCACCTTTTGGTTCAGCTGTACGATCTCTCCCACAATGTACTGAGTCTCTTTTACCACATAGCAGGTAGAAAGACATAATTTGATGGCTTGCTACTGCAAAGAAAAGTTGTCAGATTATAAATCATCAACAGTACTTTGGAGAATGCCGAGAGATGCATCTGCCTCTTTCGCATCCCCTCATCTACAGACCGAGTAGCCTATAGCTAGCATGAAAAACCATTGGCATAAGCTGCCTCTCACTGAATTTAAAAAGTAGTAAGTTGTACCATTGTTTGCTTTGAGGCTCCCTGAGACATGAGAGAGACAAGGAAAGTTAAGTATATTTAGAAAGACAAAGAAGAGCATATGGCAAGTAGGAACAACAACTGCCTAGTCAAGTGGATGTATTACCAGACTTGAATAAAGAACTGGAATAAATACAAGGGATGACAAAACCAAGGAACTTGTGAACTCCATAGGTTTATGAACATGATGAATGTCAAGAAGCTGAATCCACCAGAACTTCTGCAGTAGATTGCCATCCAGTTCCCAAGACCGAATACCAAGCTGCGAAGATCTTGTTACCAGAGTTGTGTGTGGCTCCAATAAGGTTTTAGAAGACGGCTTCACTTGCTGCCTGCTTGGTTAGCTGCTATCTAAATTTATCACTGCAGCAACAGTTCTTGTGTCTCTGAGTGGTCAGCAGAAGTCAAGCAAACTGAGATGGACAAAGCTTCTACAACCTTCCAGTCCAGATGGGTAAGTGCCCCCTGTCTTTGTCAGGCAACGGGATCATGTTATTTCCAAACCTACCCCCTTTGCTATATCAGAAGATGTTGACTAAAAGACAGAACAATTAAAAAAACATATTTCTCCATTTTTCAGGTGGAGCATTGCAGCAACCTCAGGCTTACCAAGTAGCATGATTGCAGTTAGAAGGCTAGGCAGTGGCAGCCAGAAAAATGTCTAAACCTAAATCCAAGATTAAAATAAGAGCTCTAATTAAACACTCTCTAGTTGTCAGGCTTAAATATTTTGTCTTCCAGTGTTGCACAGAACTTCTGGTTTTCCAGTATTTTTGTCCCATGAAACTTTTAATTTAATTTGACTTTATTTGAAGTAGAAAGCATGCTGAAAGTTTGAAAAGAGAATGCTCTGAAAGAAAGCATCCTTCAGCCTGGGAAAAAAGTCAGCCTGGCTTTTCAGCCAGCTGTAGCCATCCTTGTTCTGTTTGTCAGGCCTTTGCTGTGTCACTGGGTGATAGACACTCGCTTACTCCCATCTTGGCCGTATGAACAAGCACTCTGGCACCTAAGCCATGCTGCTCAATGCTGAGATCCCTAAGCTGCTGTCAAGTGACAGCACCAGAATTAGTGCGGCCATATCAGCAAGGCAGGGCAGCAGATCTAGTTGGAGTCTAGCACCACATTAGTGCTGCTGTTTTGATTCCTGTGAGCCTACAGCGCTGGTGGTGCTGCTTGTCTTTTCTTCCTTTATTTCTGTTAACAAAGATTCCTTGGCCATACTCTTTGGTTTCTCAATTGCCTTGTGTTTACTGACAGTCCTGGGGAATTGTGGCTGCCCTCTAGTCTCTGATTTACTAAAATATATACATATTTTATTTTTATTTATGCTTTTAAATACTTGCCTTTATAATTAAATCCTCACCGTTCTAGATTTCTTGCTAAAAGTAACATGCTGTTGTTTGTTTACTCGTCTTCTAGTCTAAGTACATAGTTACATGTATGTCTCATGAAAAAGTCTGCAGGTGTTAGAAATAGCTTTTTCACTAAATCTGGTTAATCTGGTGGGATGATTTTTCCTGTCTTTAGTATGAGGGGCTGTCATAATCAACTAGGATTGTAGTAATGGCATCTGCATCACAGAAATAATTTGGACAGGTGCAATGCGCCAATTAAAATATAAACAAACACAAAATGTTTAGATTCACTCCAGCAGTTTAATTTTTTTTCTCAATCCTAGAGTCAATTTGCAATTAATTTAATACTAAAGCAGAAATGACAGATGATCTAATTGTTAATGTGGTACAAGTTTAGAAAGACATTAGAGTACCATTCTGGAAAACTGTTGCATATAATTGCTCAGGTGTTCAGAACACATTTCATTCCCCCTGCTGTGCAAGGACTTCTGTTCCTGGATTTTCTTTCAATGGTTCCCCCAGAAGTGGGATTAAAAGTAGAAACTTAATGATAATGAATTGAATTGTTCACATCTAAAGGGGGCTGATTGGCAGGATGCCGGAGACAAAGAGATCCCTGACGATGGTTAAAAAAACAAAAGTAATTGGATTACACAAAGAAAATAAGATAAACATTCATTAAAATTACAGTAACAGACTGTGATTAATGAGCATATACAAGTGCAAGCAGCACATATTCTTTAGGCCCTGCAAGGCCTACATCCAGTGGTATAATTAATAATTTTTAATTGTTTAGTAAGTAATTGTTATGCGCTTTCCAGTTCAAAAGACATGAACTTGTTTTCCCTAACCTGATTTTATCTGTGACTACTATGGAGTCATCAAAGGTATTGTAATTGGTAATGAAGTTCAGCCTGCCCTTTTTTTGACTGTGAAATTCGAGTTGATGTGGTTCTGCTTGGGAAAGTCTTCATGGAACTTGAAGAACTCACCATGGAGGAAAGTTCCGTGCATCTGTTCTTCCTTAACATTGCAAAAAAAGTTTCACATTTGGACATCAGAATATTTAAACCTGATGAAAATAGCTATTTTTGTACATTATGTGGAAATTTTAGCTCTGCTTGTTCAGTAAGAGTCGGGTAATTGAGTCAAATCAACCAAACTGAGATAAAATCAACCAAAAATGTAATTTTGACTTTTGCTTAAGGACTAAGAGGACCTGTTGTAGTTTTTTGGAAATTCTCAAAATGCTTTGGTTGCTATGGCAGCTGTAGATCCAAACCTAAGCCATAAACTGCAGGATGGAAGCAAGCTGACAACTCTGTCTGTCCTTTAGTTCCAAAATCCTTATCAACATGCTTCAAGAGCCCCCAGCTGAGAGCAAGAGAGCAGGTGGCGTCTATATATCTAAAACACTCAGTGACCCTTTTAAGGGTCTTAAGTTCTGTATCCTTCATAAGCCTTCTGCCTGAATAACTACTTGGCAGGCTCTCTACAGGATGCCATACTGGTGTGTTTGGGTTCAAAAGAGCCTTTTGTAATTATTTTTGAATAGACAGGTAGTGCTGGTAGGGAAGAGCAGTGAGTTTGGGAAGAATTACAAAAAATGGTGCTTGCAAATTTGGAATCCTACAGGAGAAGCTCTGGAGAGGAGTATATCCATCTCCTGGACTCCTTGGGAAACTTGCTCAATGTATTAGGTCATGTTTACCGATGCGCTTCTCACTGTCCACAGTGATCT